>NC_064619.1:213047175-213351834 GCF_023898315.1 Schistocerca nitens
CAGCGTTGCAGGCGAGCGCACAGGCGACTGGGGCGCTCTCAGCGCGGCCCAATTAAGCCCTGCGCCCTGGGGCGCCTTGCGCTGACTCCTCTGAGGCCCTAACGAAGGGCCAGACGCTGACGGCGCGCTGTCTGCTGTGACCTCTCCCAGCCGCACTGCGGGGAAACAAAAGGCGACACACGACGATCACGTGCCACTCGTGACGCGCTTCTCGTGTAAGCTCTAGGCCACGGCCCGCCACGACGTGCTAGACTTCACGCAGGCCGACTGTGCGGGCAGTGTACGGCCGAGGCTCTGCCTGTCTCGACTTTGCTCGTTCCTTCCCGGAAGTACTCGTACAGCGCGACACACCATTCAGTACTGCGGTGTGGCATTTTTCGGTCGGCACAACTCTCTCCAGTTCGTCAGAATCGTCAGCGCAGTTTATCCTTCAGTACTTGTTCGTGGTACGAAGGACGTTTACAGGTCCAGTGGATTTCTGCACAAAAAGAAGCAATGTAGCAATCTGTTGTCACTAGCCTTTACAAATGATGGGGAGTAACTGGTGCTACAAATTTGCTATGAAGCTATATTACAACAGCATGCAAAAAGAATTTGAAAATTTAGTTGACAATGAAAGAGCAAAAATTACAACGATCGACAGACAGGATTTATTGTTTAGTGCATCAAGAAGCGCTTTGTGCTAAATTTGCAGGAATGCAGCAAGTGAAGAAATTGCAGGTAGAAATGATAAAATTTCTGCAGTCGCAAACATTATTCCACTGTTAGTTGAAACAATTTTTTATGTAAGTGGAGTATGGAGACTTTATGTATTGCTGAAAAGTACGTTGCTTAATTCAAGGGACAGCCTGGGACTATTTCTCGTTTTAAAATTCGCTATTGTTGAATTTATGAAGGAAAAAGGAATACATTAACGAAAATTAGAACATCCAGAATGGATTGCAGATTTCATATTCTAAGTGAACTTGACTGCCCGCTGCCACAGTATGACACTGCAAAGTGAGAAACAACTTCTTTCTGATGGGGTGCATTTGAAAACAAAATCGTGTTACAGACGGGACGCTTTCTAATTAACGCAGTCCACTTACATATGATAACTGCGGTTAAAGAATACACGAGATTTGAAGAATTCTTTGTGGCCTTGAAAGAATTACAAGGACAGCTTTCTAAACGTTATGAGGACACTGTCAATCTTACCTCATATATATATGAAGATGGTATCTGTTCTTTCGGGCATGTCCGAAAGAACAGATACCATCGGTGACCAGGCAGCTCATTAGAATGAAATTACAATGAAATGAATACCCTTGGATGCGTACAGGCGTTGATATAAGTCAATGGGGACAGTTAAAAATGTGTGACCCTACGGGGACTCGAACCCGGGATCTCCTGCTTACAGGGCAGACGCTCTATCCATCTTTTTTTTAATCTCATTTTGTTCGTGTTTGTTCGTTGTATCTGCTCGGGGCGGACGTCGCAAGACACCCGTTCAAGTTCGTTGTTGATCGATTAACTCAGTTTTTTTATTACAGAGGACTGCTAACCCTCTGACCGAACACGCTGAGCTACCGTGCCGGCTTTTTTTTTATTTTTAATTCTGGCACTTTGGCATTTTGCTGTAACTTCAGGTCGTAAGTTAATTTAAAAATAAACATTAATTACTTTAATTGAAAGTATTATATTTAGCCTTTTTCGTCTTGCTGCTAACTTACTAATAATTTCTTCACAATCTACACTCCTGGAAATGGAAAAAAGAACACATTGACACCGGTGTGTCAGACCCACCATACTTGCTCCGGACACTGCGAGAGGGCTGTACAAGCAATGATCACACGCACGGCACAGCGGACACACCAGGAACCGCGGTGTTGGCCGTCGAATGGCGCTAGCTGCGCAACATTTGTGCACCGCCGCCGTCAGTGTCAGCCAGTTTGCCGTGGCATACGGAGCTCCATCGCAGTCTTTAACACTGGTAGCATGCCGCGACAGCGTGGACGTGAACCGTATGTGCAGTTGACGGACTTTGAGCGAGGGCGTATAGTGGGCATGCGGGAGGCCGGGTGGACGTACCGCCGAATTGCTCAACACGTGGGGCGTGAGGTCTCCACAGTACATCGATGTTGTCGCCAGTGGTCGGCGGAAGGTGCACGTGCCCGTCGACCTGGGACCGGACCGCAGCGACGCACGGATGCACGCCAAGACCGTAGGATCCTACGCAGTGCCGTAGGGGACCGCACCGCCACTTCCCAGCAAATTAGGGACACTGTTGCTCCTGGGGTATCGGCGAGGACCATTCGCAACCGTCTCCATGAAGCTGGGCTACGGTCCCGCACACCGTTAGGCCGTCTTCCGCTCACGCCCCAACATCGTGCAGCCCGCCTCCAGTGGTGTCGCGACAGGCGTGAATGGAGGGACGAATGGAGACGTGTCGTCTTCAGCGATGAGAGTCGCTTCTGCCTTGGTGCCAATGATGGTCGTATGCGTGTTTGGCGCCGTGCAGGTGAGCGCCACAATCAGGACTGCATACGACCGAGGCACACAGGGCCAACACCCGGCATCATGGTGTGGGGAGCGATCTCCTACACTGGCCGTACACCACTGGTGATCGTCGAGGGGACACTGATTAGTGCACGGTACATCCAAACCGTCATCGAACCCATCGTTCTACCATTCCTAGACCGGCAAGGGAACTTGCTGTTCCAACAGGACAATGCACGTCCGCATGTATCCCGTGCCACCCAACGTGCTCTAGAAGGTGTAAGTCAACTACCCTGGCCAGCAAGATCTCCGGATCTGTCCCCCATTGAGCATGTTTGGGACTGGACGAAGCGTCGTCTCACGCGGTCTGCACGTCCAGCACGAACGCTGGTCCAACTGAGGCGCCAGGTGGAAATGGCATGGCAAGCCGTTCCACAGGACTACATCCAGCATCTCTACGATCGTCTCCATGGGAGAATAGCAGCCTGCATTGCTGCGAAAGGTGGATATACACTGTACTAGTGCCGACATTGTGCATGCTCTGTTGCCTGTGTCTATGTGCCTGTGGTTCTGTCAGTGTGATCATGTGATGTATCTGACCCCAGGAATGTGTCAATAAAGTTTCCCCTTCCTGGGACAATGAATTCACGGTGTTCTTATTTCAATTTCCAGGAGTGTAGTTGCACCGCCAGACCACGATGAACACTCATTAGAGCAAGACCAGTAAGTCTTTCACCTCCAATTTTATTCCTTATATAAGTGTTTAGCCTCTTCATAGTCGAGAAACATCTTTCAGGGGTCGCCATTGACACTGGGAGTGTGGCTAATGTGATAAGAAGCTTTTTTTTATCGAAGGGAAAAACAGTTCATCACACTGATCAGTAACTTGTATTGCAGTGACAGGTTTTCCCTCTACAGATTTCCAGTGATTGTGCTTGCAATACGGCGGCCGAACTCCCCCGAATGGGGCCTCCCGGCCAACAATGCCATACGATCATTTCATTTCAGTGATTGTGCCATATCTCGTATTCACTCAGAATTGTTGTGCCTACATTCTCACCAAGGAATATTTGCTCTATCTTCTTAAGATTTTCTTTTGTCCTGTAGTCATTATTGGTTTTCTCAGGCAGAAGCATCTGAATTCCTTCAATTGTTTCTTCTTGTGGATTAAAACGAGCATCAAGTTCTGTGATCACGTGTTCAATGAAAGGGTAAAATACATTTCGGCGATAATATATTTGAGCAGTTTCTCCTGGTACATTGCTGCGCTGGGTTTGCCTTCCAGTCGTTCTTGGAACAGTTATGTCACTTGAGCTCATCTGCTTTGCCTGCTCGAAAAGGAATGAGAACTCACTTTCATTCCGAATATTTAGAGAGTATTTTTAACTGTTTTCGCATAACTGCAAGTGTTCATCAGGTCAACATTGTTTCGTCAGCCAGTACAGTAAAAATACCTGCCTTCTTGACCCTTTTCAGTACTTGTGCTTGAATGTAACACAGTTCAATAACTTCATTCTGAACTCCTGAAGAGGTATACATGGCTCTACTGTGGATGTTTTGCGCAAGTAAGTGATTCTTAAGTGCTTCATCACCGGATCGAGCACGAAAACGAAGTATCGCTCTAAAATTACCGTCATTGTGTGCAGGTTCGTTGATTCCAACTTCTCCAGAATCACGGCATCCTCTTAGCGCAATTTCCTGTCTTCCACAGAGAAGAATTGTTTCTACAATAGCTTTCAATCTTCTTCTGTTCTCTTTCCACATTGATGGACTCGGTAACATCAAGAGCTTTTCCCTCCACGACCTTTATAAAATTTGCTGCCTGCTCGACAGCAAATTTATGATATTTTGTATCAGCGTGGTGATTAAAGCTGTCTAAAACTTTCTTCCAGTTAGTAAATGGCTTACTGACAAAGGCTCCAAGTTCCTGATGACCACGATCGCCTTGCATTTTTCCAAGTAAACTCATATTTTGCAAAATGCTCCCAGCATGATGTCTGAATACACAAGCCATGAGTGCCTGGTAGTCCAATGACATTGATAACAAAGGTTCTTCTTGCCAGTGACTGGAAACTAGAAAGTATCCGGTGCGGTCCAAGGCTCTTTTAATGCTCGCAGCTTTTCCTCATCATTGGCTGGAGGATACCCGACATATCTCCCAATGTCATAATCTACGTATTTAGCTGGAGACAATTCCACCCTAGCTGTAAAAGAGAAGAAGAAAATTAAACACTACCAAAACACACATCCATTTTCGCTGGTGTACAACTAGCTATAGTAATGGACAATAAATCACAGCCTGCTTCTTTATTGCAGATGTTTTTCTGTCATGGTTATGTCTTTGACACACTTCCTGAAATACAACCTCCACAAACTGATAATACAAAATAATAGCTGTACAGCTCTTCTTAAATAACAACGATGGCGGTACTACAGTACATGTATAGTATTATTTGATATCGACATCTTTATATAATTTGTATTCCGTTTTCTGCAAAAGAATCTAAGCAATTTGTTTAAATGAGTGCTAGGAACTTTTTAGAATATCCTGTTCAATGCAGACAGTCTGCTTTCTTACTTGCTGTATGTGCGAGGCTTTCAACAAGATTATGTGAAAGGGCTCTGTTAAAATTTTTGTACCATTGGCTTTAAATATTTTTAATATCTGTATTTTATGTAGTGTGAATTCGTTTGAAATCAAACTTTTGTACTGTTTACTTAAAGGATATTTTAATTTTTGCAACTTCATCTAACCAAAGTTCTAAATAAATTAGTAAGATTTCCTTCTATGTAGCTTAAGATTAAGCAAATACAGTGGTATCGTATACAAGAACATGGAGTAGAGGGCGACTTTGACGCGACCATCTGAGCCACCGATGACGCAGAGGATAGTGTCACTGTAGGGACTTACCTCTGGCACGCCTCCCGTGAGACCTACATTCGCAACTTATTGTCCCGCACTATATTCATAGTGCCCCCGCTCATTATACTCATTACTCGGGGCTTTACTGCCGATTCCCGTAAGAGTTCGGGCACTGCTTGTGCATCTGCACAGGAGAAGATGATCAAATGACAGTTACCGCTGCTTTCGAGGCCTATTGCCGTTTCAATTGAAAGTGCATGTGCAGATGTAACTGATTCACTTGCAAGGTACTTCCCGTTTTAATGACAAATCCTTTTAGGTTCAAACTGTCCAGGATGTCTACATTGCTTTCCTCAGACAGTCTCTCCACTTCTCCACAATGAGCTTGTAAAAGTGCTACAAAATTTCGATTGACATATTTGTAGGCAAGATTATTTTTTCGCGTATGAAACCAAATAAGCCACGATTTAATGGCAACTTGAGTGCGAAAAGTCTGTGAAATTGTCTGCGTCTGTTTGCGGACAATTTATACTAGGTAATATAATTTTTATGTCTTCAGCGCCCCAAAAACAATCGAATAATACTGAAGATTAGTTTTCTTTCTAATCTTTTATGTTGAGAAATGTGACATATAAACTAAGTCGTAAGCAGTACGACTGCACTGCTACTTAAATGCGGCGCTTTCGAAGTTTCCCTCTCTCCTCCCTCCAACCGCACAGGCAGCATGGCGCGACTAGGGGGAAATGTGAAGCGAGAAAATGGTTCAAATGGCTCTGAGCACTATGGGACTTAACATCTGAGGTCATCAGTCTCCTAGAACTTAGAACTACTTAAACCTAACTAACCTAAGGACATCACGCACATCCATGCCCGAGGCAGGATTCGAACGTGCGACCGTAACGGTCACGCGGTTCCAGACTGAAGCGCCTAGAACCGCACGGCCACACCGGCCGGCAATGTGAAGCGAGGCTGAGAGCTATGGCATGCATGTCGCGGTCCGCGAGCGGAAATCTTGGCCGGCCCTGCTCTATGCTCCCTAGGAGGCGGATGCACACTGCAAGTTTGTTGGAACATATTCTGGGGCCTGTCACCAGGTTATCCAGTATATCTGCAGCTGCACCATACGGTGCATGGCGGATGGTGCCTTCCTTGCTCCACTCTCAAGTTGAGTGAAGGTGAATTTTTTTGGGTCATCATTCTAACTGGTTGGATGCAGTCCGCCATGAATTCCTCTTGTTGCAATTTCTTTATCTCGGAGCAGCATCTACACTCTACGTCATCAATTATTTGCTGGATGTATTCCAATCTCTGCCTTCCCTACAGTTTTTACCCTCTACAATAGCACTCTCTAGTACCATGAAAGTTAATCTCTGACTCTCAACACATGTCTTATTATGCTGACCATTCTCGTCAGTGTTTTCCATATGTTCCTTCCTTCACCAGTTCGATCGAGAACCTCCTCATTCCTTATCCCATCAGCCCACCTAATTTTCAACATTCTTCTACAGTATAGCACATCTTAAACACTTCAATTCTTGTCTTTTCCGCCCTTCCCACAATCCATTATTCACTGCCGTACAATGCTGAGCTCCAGACGTGCATTCTCAGAAATTTCTTCCTGAAATTAAGGCCTGTTTTTGATACTAGCAAGCTTCTCTTGGCCAAGAATGCCCCCTTTGCTTACCACTCTGCTGCAGTTTATGTCCTCCTTGCTATGTCCGTCATGTGTTGTTTTTTTGCCAAGTTAGCAGAATTAGCAAACTTTGTTTGCTTCGTGATTACCAATTCAGATGATATGTCTACCGCTAATCTCATTTCTGCTACTACTCATCACCTTCATCTTTCTTTGGATTACTTTCATTCCATATTCTATGCTCCCATTACAATGAGCATATCCAATAATTCTTCTTCACTTTCACTGTGGATAGCAATGTCATCAGCGAATCTTATCATTGATATCCTTTCACACTGAGTTTTATCCCTTTCGGGAACCTTTCTTTTATTACCGTCATTGCTTCTTCGAGGCATAGATTGAACAGTAATGGCGAAAGACTATGTCCCTGTATCACACCCTTTTTAATCCGAGCACTTCGTTCTTGTTCTCCGAGTCTTATTGTTCCCTGTTTGTTCTTGCATGTAGTGTATATTTTACATCTTTCCCTGAGGCTTACTCCTAATTTTCTCCGAATTTCAAACATCTCGCACCATTTTACACCGTCTAACGCTTTTTTCAGGTCGACAAATCCTATGAACATGTCTTGATTTGTTTTGAGTCATTCCTCCATTAACAACTGCAGCGTCAGGAGTGCCTCTCTGATGTCTTTACCTGTCCAAAAGCCAAACTTACCTTTGTTCTGTATATTATTCTTCCCATCAATCTGCGTGCATGAGCTGTTTAGCAGATTATGCGATAATGCTCGTACATATCTAGCCTTGGTGTCATCGGGATTGTGGAGATGATATACACCCCTGGAAATTGAAATAAGAACACCGTGAATTCATTGTCCCAGGAAGGGGAAACTTTATTGACACATTCCTGGGGTCAGATACATCACATAATCACACTGACAGAACCACAGGCACATAGACACAGGCAACAGAGCATGCACAATGTCGGCACTAGTACAGTGTATATCCACCTTTCGCAGCAATGCAGGCTGCTATTCTCCCATGGAGACGATCGTAGAGATGCTGGATGTAGTCCTGTGGAACGGCTTGCCATGCCATTTCCACCTGGCGCCTCAGTTGGACCAGCGTTCGTGCTGGACGTGCAGACCGCGTGAGACGACGCTTCATCCAGTCCCAAACATGCTCAATGGGGGACAGATCCGGAGATCTTGCTGGCCAGGGTAGTTGACTTACACCTTCTAGAGCACGTTGGGTGGCACGGGATACATGCGGACGTGCATTGTCCTGTTGGAACAGCAAGTTCCCTTGCCGGTCTAGGAATGGTAGAACGATGGGTTCGATGACGGTTTAGATGTACCGTGCACTATTCAGTGTCCCCTCGACGATCACCAGTGGTGTACGGCCAGTGTAGGAGATCGCTCCCCACACCATGATGCCGGGTGTTGGCCCTGTGTGCCTCGGTCGTATGCAGTCCTGATTGTGGCGCTCACCTGCACGGCGCCAAACACGCATACGACCATCATTGGCACCAAGGCAGAAGCGACTCTCATCGCTGAAGACGACACGTCTCCATTCGTCCCTCCATTCACGCCTGTCGCGACACCACTGGAGGCGGGCTGCACGATGTTGGGGCGAGAGCGGAAGACGGCCTAACGGTGTGCGGGACCGTAGCCCAGCTTCATGGATACGGTTGCGAATGGTCCTCGCCGATACCCCAGGAGCAACAGTGTCCCTAATTTGCTGGGAAGTGGCGGTGCGGTCCCCTACGGCACTGCGTAGGATCCTACGGTCTTGGCGTGCATCCGTGCGTCGCTGCGGTCCGGTCCCAGGTCGACGGGCACTTGCACCTTCCGCCGACCACTGGCGACAACATCGATGTACTGTGGAGACCTCACGCCCCACGTGTTGAGCAATTCGGCGGTACGTCCACCCGGCCTCCCGCATGCCCACTATACGCCCTCGCTCAAAGTCCGTCAACTGCACATACGGTTCACGTCCACGCTGTCGCGGCATGCTACCAGTGTTAAAGACTGCGATGGAGCTCCGTATGCCACGGCAAACTGGCTGACACTGACGGCGGCAGTGCACAAATGCTGCGCAGCTAGCGCCATTCGACGGCAAACACCGCGGTTCCTGGTGTGTCCGCTGTGCCGTGCGTGTGATTATTGCTTGTACAGCCCTCTCGCAGTGTCCGGAGCAAGTATGGTGGGTCTGACACACCGGTGTCAATGTGTTCTTTTTTTCCATTTCCAGGAGTGTATTTGCGAAACTATGGTGTGAATAGTCTCTTGGTTGCCACTTTCCCCAAATATTTTATGAAATCTGAAGAAATTTTATCTATGCCTTCTGCTCTGTTAAATTCTGACTAATACTTGAACCGCTAATTCTTCCATATTGACTCCCCTTCTTTCTCAGTCGCGTCTTCAGACAAGACTTCCCCTTTGCAGACGCATTCAGTGTACACTTTCCACCTGCCATCTCTCTCCTCTGTGCTTAACAGTGGGATTCTCATTCCATTCACGACGTAGAGGCACTTGCTTTCAATTTTATCGAAGACTGTTTTGACTCATCTGTACGCTGAATCAGTCCTTCTGGCAATAATTTCTTTTTCGATTGCATTTTTGCTGCGTCCATTTCACCTTGGCTTCCCTGCACTTCCTATTTATTTCATTCCTAAATTACTTATCTTTCTCTATTCCTTAATTGCGCTAAACATTTTTGTACTTCCATCTTTCGTCGATCAGTAGACTTATTTCCTCTGTATGAGCACTAATTTGTCTTGTCTTCACTGTTCTTACTCGAGATGTATGTTGGCCGCAGTAGGATCGTTCTGCAATCTGCCTCAGTTGCCAGTTTCCTAGGCTTTTTCACTAGCGTTTTACGAAAGAAACGTCTTCTTCCTTCCAGAGATTCGCACTTGAGTTTATATTCCGCTTCCGCAATAGGTGCTTGTTGCTGTTGATCGATCTTAACTGGAACAAATCCAGTAGCACGTCTCTGAATTGCACCAGTGTCTTCCTTTAATCCGACCTGGTGGAGATCAAAAACGTTCGAGCAATACTCAAGAAAGAGTCGCACAAATGATTTGTACGCGGTCTCCTTTATAGATGAGCCACACTTTTCTAGAATTCTCTCAATAAATCGAAGTCGACCACTCGCCTTCCCTATAGCCTACCTTACGTGCTCGCTTCATTTCATCTCACGTTGCAAAGTGGCGCCTATATATTTAACTGACGTGTGTTTCGAACAGCATACCATTAATACATAAATTGCTGCCTTGTTTTTCCTACTCATTAGCTTAAGAGTTTCCGCATTTAGAGCCAGCTACCGTTCATCACACCAAATAGAAATCTATTGAAGTGATCCTGTGTCCTCTGACAGTGACTGGACGATGACACTTTTCCACACACTACCGCGCCATCGGCAAACAGTTGCAAATTGCTGCTCGCCCTATCCGTCAAATCTTTCATTAACACTGAAAGATGGCTTTGCAATTTACTATGTTCTGAATATGTCGTTGGCCACAAATATGAGTTAACTTGTAAATCTGATATATGTTCTCAAACCATGTAATATCGCTTTAACATCGCCTTTATATTATACACTTTGGAACTATGTTCGAAACCATAGAGAGGTTAGCGGTCAGAGCAGAGTCAGATTGTGCTTTTAGCAGCTGTGTTGTAATGTACTTGGTCTGAAATCGACGGAAGCTTGGCTGCTCGGGAATGGACCATTATTTGGAGCAATTTTTGTAATTGATATTTAAAGAGAGATTTGAAGCAGCAGGATTATAATATAACATTTAAAAATGATGTGGTTTGTTATTCCTGTAATTACTTAGTATGCTGATTGTTATAACAGTGCTTATGGTTTAGATTTTCTATAAGGTTTTTGTAGTGGCGTTATTAGGTTCTGTCCTTCACTGCAGTGATAAATGCTAAAGAGACATTTTGCGAAGTAGTTCATGTGTGAGAAGTGTAAAAAGTTGTATTGTCCTATGACTTAATGGAGCTCAGTTAAAACTTACACCCAAACCTCCAGATGTCGAACACGCATATCGGTACCAAACGCTGTACGTCGATAGAGTATGTTATGTGCTGTCGTCCTGCAGAACGTGCGTGAAAGGTAATTAAAAGTATCACCAGAACTACGGAGATCAGGAAAAGCGTATCTGTCAGTGTTTGTTTTGTAAATCTCTCATGGGTGAGATGGTAGAACGTAGGGTCGTAATTCCAAAGGTCCTTGTTCAAACCCAACTGATGACAGTATGTATTAACTGTTCATGCGTGAAAGTCTTATATGGAAGAACATTTTTCGGACTTGTAAAAGAACTTTTTGGAGTCTGTAGCAATGTTGTTTCAGCAGCCTGCTGTCGCTTCGTTAGCTGAAGCAGCAAACCTATAGGGTACGTTTGCTACACGTAGGTGTACTGTTCTGCTGGACATGTGGACAGAGCAGACACCACTCGATGAAGCAACTAGTGCGTATGTAGTTTCACGACATAAATATGAACTACCGGAACAGTAGAATAAAGACTCACGCAATGAGCTAGTCTGCGTAAGAGGGTACATATTGGATTACACTTGATCACTTAGTTGTAGTTCTTTCCACTCCTTTCTGTTTCTGGCTATGCTTGTTTTCTGAATAAGTCAGATCATTTGCGTCTCGGTCTTCCTGGGAACCTCTTGCCGATTTAGGGGTCCCATGTGGTGGCTCGTGCCGTCCATCTGTCGTCTTGCAACCTCGCGACGTGGCCGCCCCATTTCCATTTGGTATTTGTAGCTTGTTGTGCTACGTCTGTTGTTGCTGACATCTTGTGTATCGAGGTGTTCGATATTCTTTCAGAGAGATGCCAAGGATCTTCCTCTGCATTTTCCTTTGGCATACCTGTACAGTGTTTCTCTCTTTGGTTTTGAGAGCCCAAGTCTGACATCCATATAATAACACTGGAAAAACGCAGCTTTCGAGTGCCCCCATTTTGAGCCTTCTATTCGGGTTCTGTCTAGCAATGTGAATTTTAAGGGCCAGAAAGCTTTCCAAGCTAAGGAAATTCGTTTTATTTCCTTTTCCATTTTGTTGTTAAAATGGCTCTGAGCACTATGGGACTTAACATCCGATGTCATCAGTCCCCAAGACTTAGAACTACTTAAACCTAACTAACCTAAGGATACGGCAAGAAAAAAGGAATAAAAGTGGATAGTGTTAATACCTTCATTCTTCTTTACCTCCTCTGCATTACTGCAGATGACGTGTCACTGAGCACATTTGTAGTGTGCATGCAGTACACGTGAGATGCCTAGTTGTTTCCACTGCCCTGTGTGGAATACATAAGTTCTTGTACACTTCACTAACCTGCTGTATTCATGATGATGATGTCCCCAGCGCAGAAAACAGCACGCTGGTCGTGGATTCTTTTTCTTGAGGCTGAAATTAACTTCGCAAGGAACTGCTGCTACGAATAAACTATACTTCATTTGGGATGCCACTCGCGTTTTTATTGATGTAGACACGAGAAACTATTCTTGATCACAACGTATTGAACATATCTTTCCACAGTCATTACATCTGGCTAAAATAACATGAAATACATCCTGCTACAGATAACATGTCTGTCTACTGGAACCGTCAGAACTGGAGAATAAAATTACAGACAACATGTCTGTACCTAGCGACGGTCGGAACTGTAGTAAATAAAACTGCATTAAACAAATACTGCTATAACAGACAACATGTCCGTCTACTGGAACGGTCAGAACTGGAGAGCCGGACTGCCCGAGACACTTCGCGCGCCAAACCAGCAAGGCGTGCCCCTAACGCCACCGAAGTGCATCGGCTGTAATATCGTCAGTCTTTTGTTTTAGTAATACTTTGATTTTAATAATTTTGAAATGACTGTTTGATAGCTGGCTGTTGAGAAATGTTCATTTCAAAAAATGAAGTAATTTGGATGATACGTTTAATTAATAATAGCAACTAAAGTTTAACGTTTTGGCGCCCTACCGCCGAATACAGCAGCCAATCACAGAGCAGCAGCATCATGCAGGCGGTCTTTCTCACTGGAATGGTACCGAATCTAACATCTGTCACCGGTACCTCATCCCACATTGCGTCATCTCTATGCTTCTTGCATCTCCACTGCCCTGGGAATAGCTTCCTGGAGCCTAATATGATGGCTGAATAAGCCAGAAATATTACAAGGACATCACACACATCCATGCCCGAGGCAGGATTCGAACCTGCGACCGTATCAGCAGCGCGGTTCCGGACAGAAGCGCCTAGAAGCGCTCGGCCAGAACGGCCCGCTTTTGTTGTTAAAGGAAATTATTTGGTCTAGGTATATGTATTGTGATGAATACATTAGTTCCGTACCTTCACGATATATTGGGGTTTCTAATCCATTTGTCATTACTTGCGTTTTAGATTTGTCCATTGTGAGTCCTGCCATCTTGCTTTGTGTGTTAAGCTCCTGGAGCATTGATTGCAGTTTTGGCGAAGAGGACTACGTCGTCAGCGAACCTCAAATTTGTCCGGCCGTTGTGGCCGTGCGGTTCTAGGCACTTCAGTCTGGAACCGCGTGACCGCTACGGTCGCAGGTTGGAATGCTGCCTCGGGCAAGGATGTGTGTGATGTCCTTAAGTTAGTTAGGTTTAAGTAGTTCTAAGTTCTAGGGGACTGATGACCACAGATGTTAAGTCCCATAGTGCTCAGAGCCATTTGAACCATTTGAACCTCAAATTTGTCAGTCTCCTCTTTATTCCATTTTATTTTCCTGAATATGTCCTTCAGTATGTAGGTAAATAGTTTTGGGGAGATGGGATCCCGTTGTCTAACTCCTCTTTCCAAGCGGAAAGGTTGGCCTGTCTTTTCGGTTTTAACTCTAGCGAAACTGTGGTCTTGAATGTTTCTTAGTAATCGGATGTATTTTGTTTCAGTACAGTAAAAAAAATGTCATTATTGGATTTGAACCCACGATCCTGGTTACGATGATCTAACGCTCTACATGCTTCCCCAGGTAAGCTACACGCGTTAGTTACTCACAGTTAATCCTTTTTCTGTGGTCCATTGTTTTAGTGTTACTTTTAACTGACGTTTACACCCGTTCTGCTGGACGACAGCACATAGTGCGAAGTGAATCGGAATTTTGGTTGATGTTCTATCGACAAACAACGTTTGGTACCAAACTGAGTGTCTGACATCTGGAGGTTTGGATGTTAGTGTCGATTCAGTTATTTCTTTGTCGGTGAGACTAGTACCCGATTTTTCATTAGCATTCATGGTTTTGTTCAACTGCACACTCGCACTGTAAATAGCGAGCTGTGTGCTGAGTAGCATTTTGGGTATTGATGAAATCTCGTCTATCACGCACATCGCGATTACGGTGAGTGAAACATAATTTTGACAGTCGGGTTATAATTTTATATAAAAAAAAAAAGATGCAGAGCAGATGAGCGGTCCATTGGGCAGAGGTAAGCCATGAACTTCATTATCATTGTAATTCATAAAAACAGTTAGGCACAGTGATTGTCAGAGTGCACTTACGAGCATAATATCACTATACATTCAGGACCAACATTTAATAGAAGTCATTTTGTCACAGAGTCAGATAGCGGACGAAAATCTGATTGAGAACAGATTTCTTTCTCGCAGTGACATTGTTTGATGGCCTGCTTACTTTGGATTTCACATCGTATAGCGTGAGCATCAGATATTTCGACAACGTTTCTCAATTACTCAGCCTTGCATATACACTCCTGGAAATGGAAAAAAGAACACATTGACACCGGTGTGTCAGACCCACCATACTTGCTCCGGACACTGCGAGAGGGCTGTACAAGCAATGATCACACGCACGGCACAGCGGACACACCAGGAACCGCGGTGTTGGCCGTCGAATGGCGCTAGCTGCGCAGCATTTGTGCACCGCCGCCGTCAGTGTCAGCCAGTTTGCCGTGGCATACGGAGCTCCATCGCAGTCTTTAACACTGGTAGCATGCCGCGACAGCGTGGACGTGAACCGTGTGTGCAGTTGACGGACTTTGAGCGAGGGCGTATAGTGGGCATGCGGGAGGCCGGGTGGACGTACCGCCGAATTGCTCAACACGTGGGGCGTGAGGTCTCCACAGTACATCGATGTTGTCGCCAGTGGTCGGCGGAAGGTGCACGTGCCCGTCGACCTGGGACCGGACCGCAGCGACGCACGGATGCACGCCAAGACCGTAGGATCCTACGCAGTGCCGTAGGGGACCGCACCGCCACTTCCCAGCAAATTAGGGACACTGTTGCTCCTGGGGTATCGGCGAGGACCATTCGCAACCGTCTCCATGAAGCTGGGCTACGGTCCCGCACACCGTTAGGCCGTCTTCCGCTCACGCCCCAACATCGTGCAGCCCGCCTCCAGTGGTGTCGCGACAGGCGTGAATCGAGGGACGAATGGAGACGTGTCGTCTTCAGCGATGAGAGTCGCTTCTGCCTTGTTGCCAATGATGGTCGTATGCGTGTTTGGCGCCGTGCAGGTGAGCGCCACAATCAGGACTGCATACGACCGAGGCACACAGGGCCAACACCCGGCATCATGGTGTGGGGAGCGATCTCCTACACTGGCCGTACACCACTGGTGATCGTCGAGGGGACACTGAATAGTGCACGGTACATCCAAACCGTCATCGAACCCATCGTTCTACCATTCCTAGACCGGCAAGGGAACTTGCTGTTCCAACAGGACAATGCACGTCCGCATGTATCCCGTGCCACCCAACGTGCTCTAGAAGGTGTAAGTCAACTACCCTGGCCAGCAAGATCTCCGGATCTGTCCCCCATTGAGCATGTTTGGGACTGGATGAAGCGTCGTCTCACGCGGTCTGCACGTCCAGCACGAACGCTGGTCCAACTGAGGCGCCAGGTGGAAATGGCATGGCAAGCCGTTCCACAGGACTACATCCAGCATCTCTACGATCGTCTCCATGGGAGAATAGCAGCCTGCATTGCTGCGAAAGGTGGATATACACTGTACTAGTGCCGACATTGTGCATGCTCTGTTGCCTGTGTCTATGTGCCTGTGGTTCTGTCAGTGTGATCATGTGATGTATCTGACCCCAGGAATGTGTCAATAAAGTTTCCCCTTCCTGGGACAATGAATTCACGGTGTTCTTATTTCAATTTCCAGGAGTGTAACTTCACAGTCATGCGATTACTAACACATTTCAAAGGATACTTTCGTTGACTTTGCTGACGGGATGCATACTTTCACCTGACTTAACGATTTGTTGTGCAATCACATGTACTAAAATTTCATTTTGCATACTTTGATCTAGCAGTTACTTTCTGAATTTGTGACTTAACAGTAGAGTTATTACACACTGCTTGCCACTACAGCAACATAATTTGATTTCTACATCTGTTACCAGTGAACAATATAAATACAAATTTCTAGAGAACAGTTAAAGTATGCTTATGCAGGAATATAACATTTGTGTATCCTCTGCAATTCTGTGTAAGATTAATTTTGTGAAAGTATGTTATTCTCAATTGTGAACTATTGAATTACTACAGAGTGTAGTGCAAGTGAGATTCTTTCATTTTATTCATTTGTATAGTTATATTGTGCTTAGAATAACTTATTTTTCTACTGATAATTCCTATTGCTAATGATGTAATCCCAGATAAAACAGTGGAAAACCTGAATCTTTAACTCAGAACCCCACCGTCGTGACAAATTACATCCTACAGACTCATTTTGCAAAACAGAATCCCCATTACCACTTTCCTCTTCCATGTTTCATACTGAAAAATGACCCTGACCATTCATATCAGGCATTGTCCTATCTGCCTTAGTTAAATCAGTACTATAAAATCCCGATGCATGCCCCCTCGAACTGGTTGTTACTTTTCCTTCTTTTAATTCATGGTGCACTCGATTTCTGTTACTGTTCTGTTTAGCTGATAAGTGTAAATGATTCTCTCCTACTGCCTTGGTGTATATATGGCGAAGTAAGTTTTCGAACTTGTTGATATTCCACTAGCTCGTTTCGCAGCTGATGATAATTCCAAGTTGCTGTGAAGATTTGTTAAGCGCTGAAAAATATTCCAGACGACAACAGTACAGATGCGGATTGATAAGTTTGATAATAGTTTTGTGAGCTATTGACTATTGATAATACAGAGATATTAATTGACAATTCCAACTGGATATGTATATTGCGAGAAACTGGAGACAGTGCACAAAACGAAAAAGGAAGGTAAGGTACGACATTTGTTAAAAGAAGTACTGACATCAAAAGGTAGGAGATAATGTACTTGTGATGCAGATTTATTTGTGTGATGAAGTAAGATCTTGGTATTTTGTAATAATGATAATGTTACTTATATTGAGAAGGAATGAAGAAATAATGCGTTGACTTATGTGTATTAAGGTGGTAAAGAAGTTTTTAAGAATACTTGTTTCAGAAAGCCAATGAGGAGCAAAGAAAGATTTTGTTTACTGAGCGTTGATGTGTTATGTGGTTAGAGAGACAGTGGTTCTTTATGGTATATTCCACTTTGTGTCCTTTACTGAAGGGATGCTTTCAGAAGTTTGCACTTGCATGTAATCAGTGAATGCTGTCGGTGATAATTTAAATATTTCTGTTTTCACTAACATTTATAGGTGGTCATTTCAGTAGTTATCTGAGTAGAGTAAATCTTTTGGGTATAAGAGATTTCTTTTTTGTTTGCTGCTTTACTACAATCGCATCAAAATGTCAAGAGCTACCAAGCTAGGTCAAATGTTAGAGTTGTGGGTGATGCAACTTATGATGATTCTGTGGACAGAGAAGCGAAAAGTGAACAGGAATCCTTTTATACGAGTAACTAGGGCATATAGGAAAATTCCTGACAGGAATGATCAGGGAAACTTTTCAGTATCAAACATGGAACAGAAATATGTTTTTCGGGATTGTACTTCTGAAAGTATGTCTGTAGGATGTAATTTGCACAACAGTCAGGTTCTGTAGTTAAAGATTCAGGTTTTGTATCCACAACTGTTGACCAAACTGAGCCAGCCTCTGTTCATTACTGTAGTAGTGCTTAAAGTGGACCAATTTTTCTTTTTTTTTTGCAGCGTATTCTGAAGGTATTATCAGAGCACCATAAAGAACAGGATGGAAAATTTGAAAAACGTGACAGAATACTGGACAAAAAGTTAGAGGATATTGCGAACAAACTGGAACAGGGTAATAAAAAATTAGAGATGAACTATTGGCCGATTTAAATGAAGGAACTTAGCAGGAGTTCAATTTGTAATAAATAATCTAAACTCGAAGGCATTGAAACAGCCGAAGTTTCACAGTTAAACAGCAGGATAGTCAGTTTGAAGCCCAGATATGAAGTCTTGAAGGGCAGTGTGCATCGCTTAAGGCTAAAGAGACACATTTTGCTACCTGAGAACAGTAAAGTACAGCTACCAAACAGGTAGATGAACTTTCTGTAACCGTGATCCAACTGCGCAGAAATGCGTACAAAAATTCGTATGTTACAGAGTCTGTTCCATTTGCCGATTCGGAAGAATATCTTCCTCGTAAACGTTTTAAACAGGGACAAACGACCATTAACTAACAGCTGAAGTCTGGTGTAAGGAAACCTGATGTCCAATTATCACGTATTGAACGGAAAACTGGCTACGGGTATGATGATTCCCATATTCAAATTACACGCTTTAATACTTCTGAAGTTTCGGACTCTTGGCATGTAAGTGAGCTGATATGCGAGCGCAGCGCGTTACGCAGACAAGATAGCACGGATGCCTCACACAACGCAAGAAATAATTTATCCTCCCACCATGATGATTCATTTAATTGAAAACATTTCCTTACTCTTCGAAAGTTTAATAGTTTTTTTGAAATTCGGCCAATGACATGCATACCAGGGAGTGGCTACAACAATTCCAATATTGTCTTCCACGTTCATGGTCTATTGGTCATAAATTTGAATATGTGTGTTGCTATTTAGAAACTGAACCAGCCCCAAAAATGAAGACAGTTGCACAAGGATGCTGTACCGAAGGCAACATTCTTGGCTGCATACTGGTCGGAAGCAACACAAAACAGTGAAAAACACTATTATTATGTTAAAGGGTTTTGAATAATCAGATTTTTCCAGTCTTACTTTCAGCACATGCCACATAAGAATGATCCCTTGAAAAATCCGTACAATCCCTCTGATTTAATAAGAATTCATTTCATTAAATTACCGACACGTTTGCGACACTTTATTTTAGGATGGCATTGAGGCCTTTCAAAATTTACTGCAAGAACTTGAAGCTGACACTAAGGAATTTTATTCACGAAGAAGACACAGAGACCGTAACAGACAGAATTTCCAATCTCAATGAAACAGATCAGATGAAGGGTATTTTTCAAATCCTAACAACAGTTATGAAGAGAATAATCAATTTTCTAATAGACATGATCACAATTATTCAAGCAATTGGCATCCGAGGGAACAGTCCAACAATCGGAGTAATTTCAGAGCCAGGAACAGAAATATTGGTTTTAAGAAGAACAGAAATTGCGGCAATAATGGCTAACCTATCAGAATCAGTATAATGAAACAAATGACAACAAAAGTCGTGAAAGACGAAACTTTAATATACGTAGATCGAAACTAAGGACAGTGGCATCAGACCACCTGAGTATCATTACAATCAAATAAGAGATGGAGCGTGTGATCGTAACAATCATGAGAAAAGAAATAACCAAGAGAGGCTGATCGTAGAAACTTAAATAGTCATAAGCAAAGGATCCATCTCTCCATCATGGCTACATCAGCTGGCAGCTGACGTCTCCTAGAGCTGGGTGTTTCTATTTCTTCTTTTAATTCATGGTGCACTCGACTTCTGCTAACTGTTCTATTTAGTTAATGAATCTGAATAATTCTCTCCTACTGTCCTGGCGTCTACATGTTTTGAAACTAGTTGAAATTCCACTACCAATACCTCGTTTCGTAACTGGCGGTAACTGCAATCTGCTGTGAACATTTGTTAATCGCTGAATAAATGTTTCAGAAAACAACAGTACAAATACCACACTGATATGTTCGATGATAATTTTGTGAGGCTAACAGTCTTCAGCTATTGACTACTGATAATACAGAGATATTAAATGAAAATCCCAACTTGATATGTATATTGTGAGAATTGTTAAAAGAAGTACTGAGATCAAAAGGGAAGAGATAATGTACTTCTGAAGCAGATATTTTTGTGTGACGAAATAAGATGTTGATATTTTGTGATGGTGACAGTGTGACTTGCACTGAGCAATAATGAAAAGATAATGTATTCACTTATATGTAATAAATTGTAAAGATAATTTTAAGAACTATTATTTCAGAGAGTTAACAATGAACAAAGGAAGATTTTTTTCTCATTAATGATATGGACACGGTTTAATTTTAACATTACAGGTACAGTGTGTAGTATTGGAAACGAGAAGCAAAATGCACTTACCATGAATATTTTCTTTCACAACTGTGCTCTGTATTTATAATGAATTATTCAATAGGCGATAGATCTGCTTTGTGGCTGACATCTGATCTCTGAATTTGCACCAATATCCAGCCTGTTAGTGAAAACATAATTAACACATTACTCTTTTATCATCAGGGATGACAACAGTGTTGCAGTCTTAATGATATCAGTGAACTTTGTAAGCTAAGTTTTTTCTCTAATACGGGGGTTGACTGAAACGTAATGCCTCCACCTTCGTAACTCTTCAACAGTTGGCAGCATTGGTATGCGGCAGGTACTGGCTTGTTCCGTATCTTCTTCTCTACCGCTCCAGTTGTCAGGAAGCCTTAGCGCTGAACGGTTGTGTTGTAATAGTGTTAAGTATGGAACCCTGCGCAGACGGTCGGTCAGTGCGATTTAAGCAACGTGCAGTCATTGAATTCTTGACAGCAGATGTCACCCCGTAGGAATTTCATCAGGAAATGAAAGCAATTTATGGTGATTGTGTTGATGTGACTACTGTGCGTCGTTGAGCGACTAAGTTTGAAGATGTTGAGGCGGGAACGTATGACCTGTGTGACAAACAGAGTTGGACGTCCTGTGACAGCAACCACCACGTTTCACAAGCAAATTGTTGACAGACTGATTAAGGACGATCGTCGTATCATTCAGAGAGAAATTGCAAGCACAATCGGCATTTCACAAGAACATGTGTGTCACATTATTGCTTTTCTTGGCTATTAGAAGATCTGTACACGATGGGTACCCTGGAACTTCAGAGACTGAATCTCACCACTGTACTTCATCCTCCATACAGTCCAGATTTAGCGTCATCTGACTTCCATCTGTTCCCGATAATGAAAGACAATCTGTGGGGACATCATTATGCTTCTGTTGAAGACACTGTGAGACTGTGGTTGTGGAAACAAGGTGTCGACTTCTTCCGTGACGGCTTCAGAAAACTTGTTCATCGTTGGCAGATATGCATCCAAATGGCTGGTGATTATGTGGAAAAGTGAATATTCGTAATTGAAGATCACATTCTATGGATTATTTCTGATTTTGATTTATTAAAATATTCCCATCCAAACCCAATTAACGAAGGTGGAGGCATTACTTTTCATTCAACCCTCATGCTATAAGATATTGACTGCACATGACTGACACTAATAAGGTTTTCTATTCTAAGAGCATGTACATAATAAATATCTATTTTTGGTGATCACCATAGTTATTCCTAGTGTTGTAATATATGGTATATGTGGTTGTCTGCATTCTAGCCAGACAGATACATGGATGTAACTAGAAAACTGGATCGAAATGCCTTTCATTTATGTTATGTACTTTACGAATAGATATGAATATTTAACATTGACAATTGATACCAAAATGATGATCAACTGTATACTTGTTTAAGCAATGTTGTTAAAATGAGATAAATTTTACTGACAGGTCTTCCATACGATTCGTTTGATACCAAGGTTATACAAAAACCATTTTCTTTGTATATAATACATAAGGGTTTTGAATATGGCACATGTACATGAAATTACATGTTTTCCAGGACAGTTCATTATGGTATTAGGACGGATGCTACTAGTTATCAAATTCCTTTATAAATTTGTTTTATGTAGTTTGAATGTGCATGAGAGATGATCTTTGCTAACATACACACACAAAGCTTATTGGAAGTAATTATACTGGCTGACTTTATGCAATTCGCTGTGGCGCTCATTTGGGTGTCTTACCACATTTCTGATGATGAAAGACGGTCCAGTTGAAACACTGCTCATTATGTCAGTCCTGCAGTAATGACTGCTTAAAATTCCGAGTTGTCAGTGGAGGTTGTGACATGACACTTGCATCCTCCCTAAATCTGCCTGGTTAACTTACTTATCTTCGAGCTTTGTGGGTTGTCAGCAGACATATTAAAGCCAAAGTACTATGTGCCCAGTGTCTGCCCCAGAAATGTGTTCATACTACCATGTTGGTGTATCTTTGATTTGACTGTATGTGACAAAACAGTGCTGCATGTGACATTTTGCCTTGAAATTTTTCTTCCCATTGTATGACGACGTACTCATAGGTTTTCTCAGTAATCTGTACAGGAAATTGTAACAACTTTGTTAAATTTTGTACCATACTGCTATGATCTATTTACTTTATTTGAACTGACAAGAATATTTACTTGTTCTTATAGGTTTTCACAATAATTTGAACATACAATTGTAAATACTTTGTAATGCTTTGTACTATACTGTTAAACTGTATGTATCTATGTTATTGTATTTGATCACACAACCTCACATATGACAAGATGGCGGAGACGTATGTACAAGTGAGTGGTGTCCTGCGAAAAACGAAAATGATGTCAGTAAAAATACAATGTAAGTAAATTGTAGGAACGAAATTATGAATCTAAATAAGCATATTTCTAGCCTTCAGCATATCATCAGTGTATTGAGTATATTATGTCTAAACTTCGAAAAGAAATAAGTGAGCCATTTGTCAAACAAAAGTTCGTATCTCTTCTGAAAAAAAAGAACTATAGCGAGTGGACGAAAATATCATATAAAAACAGAAGTGTAAATACGAAAACATCGCCAGGGAGTGAAAACACCAAACAGTTGTCGGTTAAAACAAATTTCGCGTTCTTACTGTGAGTGAAGAGGTGGATTTAGCCTTACATCGGTAAGGGAACATGAAGTTTTGAACAAACATTATCAACAGAATGGTGATACAGGCACCAAGTTAAGCATTAAGGACATACAGTAACGGTGATAAATTGAGTATGCCATCTTTTGCACGTAATGGGGTGAATGAGAAAGACAATCTCAACAAAAACGTACAACAGTGCAAACACGAAAGTAGTGTATTATTTTTAACGGACAGTCACGGCAAAAAATGACGAGACTTTTCAAAGAAAACAAAACTAGACATACGACGCAACAGGTATTGTGAAGCCAGGAGCAATAACGGAAAACATTATTGGTGTCGACTTACACGATAAAATGTCGAGAAAAACTGACTGTTCCGTGTGTAGCGGGTGCGCCGGCCGTGGTGGCCGAGCGGTTCTAGGCGCTACAGTCTGGAACCGCACGACCGGTACGGTCGCAGGTTCGAATCCTGCCTCGGGAATGGATGAGTGTGATGTCCTTAGGTTACTTAGGTTTCAGTAGTTCTAAGTTCTAGGGGACCGATGACCACAGATGTTAAGTCCCATCGTGCTCAGAGCCATTTGAACCATTTTGTACAGCGGGTGCAAATGATATTGCAAAAAAACGAAGCAAATAACTGCCTAATGGAGCTAAATAAGCCCCTGGTACGCCTTAAACAACGAAATACAATAGTTGCAACTTTACCACACAGATATGACCTACTGTATCGCTCGTGTATCAACATAGAACTTCGGGAAACTAACACTAAAATAAAACAAATGTGTTCTTTGTTTGGAAAATGTAGCATCCTTGATATTTATGCAAATTGAACAGATGACAGCATACCAAACACGGAATGCATCTAAATTACGAAGGAAAAAACTTTGTGATTAAAATGATAAATGGAATCATTGTGAACAGAAAGAGAACGAACAGCAAAATTTCATGTTCCGGTATGGGACCAGTCTCAGCAGCAGAAGAAGCAGCATCATCAAAATCAGCAGAATTATCAGTGGCAGGACCAACAGCTAAAATATCAACACATGCAGCAAAAACTGTTGCCCGTCCTACACGAAACAGAAAGCAAAGCCAGCGTTTTTTATGGTGAGTAACACGAGAGAAAATGATCCCAAGTTGTCTGAAACATCTCTCTCGTGTGTTCAATATGAGTCTTCCATGCCTCAAGCAAGCAATACTGTCAACTAGTGCACTGGTAAAAAGCCACTCCTAACAAACAATGCAAATGCAGGGGTGAGCAAAAATCAAACTTTGTCTTTATTTCAACAAAATATATGTAGTCTCAAGAATAAAAGAGACCAGTTGCTAATAAATTTAAATGATGTATGTGAAAGTGAACCTGGTATACTGTGTTTCTCAGAACATCATATTATGAGTGGAATCTACATGCTACAAACTGAGAACTTCAGTTTAGCTGCACATTACTGTAGATCTGTTATGAGAAAAGGTGGAGTTGCAATGTTTGTAAAAAACAATGTAGTGTATAAATGTCTAGACTTAAGCAAATACTGTGATGAACAGAATTTTGAGGTGTGTGTGTGTACTGACATTGCAACAGTTATTGTACTGCCTATTTACAGGGCACATGCTGGACATCTGAATGTATTTCTAAGACAAATAGAATCACTTCTGCCCACCTATGTAGGAAAACTAAATCAACCATTGTTATGGGTGATTTCAATGTGGACTTTCTAACAGAAAACAGAAACAAAATGGACTTTTAACACCTGATGTACTGTTACAACTTAGTACCAATGGTGGACACTCCAACTAGAGTAACGGCCGGTTCTAGCACTTTAATAAATAACGTATTTGTAGATAAGGATATTTACAATAATTTAACTGTGAAAAATATTATAAATGGCCTCTCTGATCATGAAGGCCAATTCCTCACTCTAAACCAAATAAATGCACAAAGGAGAGAATATTTGAGTTGGAAAAACTTTATGATTATAAACGAACACACCACTGAAAGCATTAATCAGCAATTACAACTAGTGGACTGATCTCCTGTGTATGCTGCAGTTGATGTTAACTCAAAATTTAATATATTTATCAATGATGTTACAAGTATTTTTGAAGAAATCTTCCCAAAAAATTCAGTGAGAGATACCTGTTAAAATCTGGAAACAAGCCTTGGATTACTAAAGGCATCAAAATTTCTTGTAAAACAAGAGGAGAACCTTATGCAGCAGCCCAGAGATCAAATGATCCCAGTAGGAGTATGCACTATGAACTCTACAATAAAGATCTGAATAAGACCATACAAGCAACAAAGAACATATGCTTGAATGCAGAAATTGATTACTCAAGCAATAAAGTAAAAACTATTTGGAATTTTGTAAAGAAGGAAACAAGAAAAATGCAGTCTGTAGTGAAAATACCGAAATAAAAAGTGAGGGTAATATTGTTAGCAATCCAAAAATAGTTGCAGATACATTAAACAAACATTTTCAACAGTAACAGAAAAAATAGGTTTACAAGGCTCCATGAACCAAGCCATCAATCTTTTGAAAGCCCGAGTACCTAACTCAATACAACACATGAAGGTAACGATAGTGACTGTTCAAGAAATTGAAACAGTCATTAAATCCCTGAAAAGTAAAACCTCTATTGGAACTGACGATATTTTTAACAAATTATTAAAATACTGGAGCAGCCATGTAAGTAAAGTCCTTTGCCTCATTTTTGATGCATCACTTAAGCAAGGAATAGTTCCTCAGAGGCTAAAGTATGTAGTTATAAAACCGCTGCATAAGAAGGGAGATAAGATGAATGCTGCAAACTATCAGCCAGTATCACTAGTGACAAGTTTTTCAAAGGTTTTAGAGAAAGTAATGCATGTCAGGATAGTTAAGCATCTCAGGGATCAAAATATCCTCAGCAAAAGTCAGTTTGGATTTCAGAAAGGTTTGTCAACAGAAGATGCAATATTTGCATTTGCTGGCAAAGTCTTGGAATCTATCAACAAAAAACTGAAGATGGTTGGGACTTTTTGTGACCTAACAAAAGCATTTGACTGTTGTTAGTCACCAGTTTCTTTCACAAAAAGCTGCCCATCTCAGTATAAGTGGTTCATCAGGGAAATGGCTTGACTCACACCTTTTAAGCAGGAAACAGAAAGTTGTAGTGGATAGTCAAAATGGAGTCCCATTATCTTCAGAATGGGGTACCAACACATGTGGAGTGCTGCAAGGCTCAGTTCTGGACCCCCTACTATTTATTATCTTTATAAATGAGCTACCTTTCTGTACAGAATATTGTAGATTCACCATTTTTGATGATGCCACTACAATACTTATTGATAATTCAGTAGACAAACTTGAGGAAACAGCAAATAAGGTTTTAAGTGAAACAATTAACTGATTTAACATTAATGGCCTTCCTTTAAATTACACTAAAACAAACTATGTTCAGTTCTACACAACATTCAAAGATTAAGAAATAGTAGTAAAAATAGGTGAGCAGGTGATAACCAGGGTGGATACCTCAAAATACCTAGGCTTGCATACCGACAGCAAACTGGTCAAACCACATCTTGGATCTATGCAGAAGATTGAATTCAGCACCTTATGCATTACACATTGTTTCTTCTTATAGAAGTATGGAAAACATGAAGTCAACCTATTATGCTTATTTTCACCTCATTATGGCATATGGAATTATATTTTGGGGAAATCAGTCACTGGCTAAAAGGTACTGTGTGAATAAAAAAGAGCAGTAAGGATCATGTGTGGAGTGCATCCTAGAGCCACATGCAGGAATCTTTTTAAGGGACTTGGAATCCTTACATCCACTATGCAATATGTATTATCCTTGATGTGCTTCATAAAGAAAGAAAAATCTATTTTTAAACTGAATAGTGAGTATCATAGTCATGAGATAGAAGAAAACGTGATATCCTCTATGACCAGGCAAATGTAAGTATGGTACAGCAAGGAGTCCATTTCACTGGCTGTAAGATTTTTAACGTCCTCCCTTCAGGAATTAAGTGCCTGGTGGAAGATGAACTCTTCTTTAAAAAACTTTAAGGCAGTTCCTATTACAAGGGTCATTTTGTATGATAGAAGAGTTCCTGAACTACAGTGTTTAGCATTTCTTGTATTGTTAACTGCAAATATATGCCCAAATCTACATTTGTAATCCTGGCTCTTCTTTATTGTAAACACATATTTTGCAATATTTATTTTCTGTAATACTTATTATTTTGTAGTATTTATTTATCTCTCAAAATAGATGTTCTGTAGTCGAATCTAAGTTACTGTTTACAGTAATATAAAATCATTTTGTTTTGTTTTTACGTGCTACCATAGATTTGTGACACGTTCCATATCATGCGATATTGTCATAACATGGATCACCAGAACAAGAAATAAATAAATAAATGAAAGTCACACATCAAGCATTTTATTATTCTATATTTTCTCTATTATAACAAAATTTAAAATAATTTACTGCTGGAAACTTGATACTCTGTCCATATATATATATATATATATATATATATATAATGCTACTAGTATTTCCCCCCCCCCCTCCACGAAGCATGGACCTTGCCATTGGTGGGGAGGCTTGTGTGTCTCAACGATACAGATAGCTGTACCGTAGGTGCAACCACAACAGAGGGGTATCTGTTGAGAGGCCAGACAAACGTGTGGTTCCTGAAGAGGGGCAGCAGCCTTTCCAGTAGTAGCAGGGGCAACAGTCTGGATGATTGACTGATCTGGCCCTGTAACACTAACCAAAACGGTCTTGTCGTTGTGGTACTGCGAACGGCTGAAAGCAAGGGGAAACTACAGCCATAATTTTTCCCGAGGGCATGCAGCTTTACTGTATGATTAAATGATGATGGCGTCCTCTTGGGTAAAATATTCCGGAGGTAAAATAGTCCCTCATACGGATCACCGGGCGGGGACTACTCAAGAGGACGTCGTTATCAAGAGAAAGAAAACTGGCGTTCTACAGATGGGAACATGGAATGTCAGATCCCTTAATCGGACAGGTAGGTTAGAAAATTTAAAAAGGGAAATGGATAGGTTAAAGTTAGATATAGTGGGAATTAGTGAAGTTCCCTGGCAGGAGGAACAAGACTTTTGGTCAGGTGAATACAGGCTTATAAATACAAAATCAAATAGGAGTAATGCAGGAGTAGGTTTAATAATGAATAAAAAAATAGGAATGCGGGTAGGCTACTACAAACAGCATAGTGAATGCATTATTGTGGTCAAGATAGACACGAAGCCCACGCCTACTACAGTAGTACAAGTTTATATGCCAACTAGCTCTGCAGATGATGAAGAAATTGATGAAATGTATGATGAGATAAAATAAATTATTCAGGTAGTGAAGGGAGACAAAACTTAATAGTCATGGGTGACTGGAATTCGAGAGTAGAAAAAGGGAGAGAAGGAAATATAGTGGGTGAATATGGATTGGGGGTGAGAAATGAAAGAGGAAGCCGTTTGGTAGAATTTTGCACAGAGCATAACTTAATCTTAGCTAACACTTGGTTCAAGAATCATAAAAGAAGTTTGTATACATGGAAGAATCCTGGAGATACTAGAAGGTATCAGATAGATTATATAATGGTAAGACAGAGATATAGGAACCAGATTTTAAATTGTAAGACATTTCCAGGGGCAGAGTGGACTGTGACCACAATCTATTGGTTATGAACTGTAGATTAAAACTGAAGAAACAGCAAAAAGGTGGGAATTTAAGGAGATGGGACCTAGATAAACTGAAAGAACCAGAGGTTGTACAGAGTTTCAGGTAGAGCATAAGGGAAAAATTGACAGGAATGGGGGAAAGAAATACAGTAGAAAAGAATGGGTAGCTTTGAGGAATGAAATAGTGAAGGCAGCAGAGGATCAAGTAGGTAAAAAGACGAGGACTAGTAGAAATCCTTGGGTAACAGAAGAGATACTGAATTTAATTGATGAAAGGAGAAAATACAAAAATGCAGTAAGGGAAGCAGGCAAAAAGAAATACAAACGTCTCAAAAAGCATTCGACAGGAAGTGCAAAATGGCTAAGCAGGAATGGCTAGACGACAAATGTAAGGATGTAGAGGCTTATGTCAGGAGGGGTAAGATAGATACTGCCTACAGGAATTAAAGAGACATTTCGAGAAAAGAGAACCACTTGTATGAACATCAAGAGCTCAGATGGAAACGCAGTTCTAAGCAAAGAAGGGAAAGCAGAAAGGTGGAAGGAGTATATAGAGGGTCTATATAGGGGCGATGTTCTTGAGGACCATATTATGGAAATGAAAGAGGAGGAGGTAGATGAGATGAAATGGGAGATATGATACTGCGTGAAGAGTTTGACAGAGCACTGAAAGACCTAAGCCGAAACAAGGCCCCCAGAGTAGACAACATTCCATTAGAACTACCGACAGTCTTGGGAGAGCTAGGCCTAACAAAACTCTACCATCTTGTGAGCAAGATGTATGAGACAGGCGAAATTCCCTCAGACTTCAAGAAGAATATAGTAATTCCAATCCCAAAGAAAGCAGGTGTTGACAGATGTGAAAATTACCGAACTATCAGTTTAATAAGTCACAGCTGCAAAATAGTAACGCGAATTCTTTACAGACGAATGGAAAAACTGGTAGATGCCGACCTCGGGGATAACCTGTTTGGATTCCGTAGAAATGTGGGAACACGTGAGGCAATACTGACCTAACGACGTATCTTAGAAGAAAGATTAAGAAAAGGCAAACCTACGTTTCTAGCATTTGTAGACTTAGAGAAAGCTTTTGACAATGTTGACTGGAATACTCTTTTTCAAATTCTGAAGGTGGCAGGGGTAAAATACAGGGAGCGAAAGGCTATTTACAATTTGTACAGAAAGCAGATGGCAGTTATAAGAGTCGACGGACATGAAACGGAAGCTGTGGTTGGGAAGGGAGTGAGACAGGGTTGTAGCCTCTCCCCGATGCTATTCAATCTGTATATTGAACAAGCAGAAAGGAAACAAAAGAAAAGTTCGGAGTAGGTATTAAAATCCATGGAGAAGAAATAAAATCTTTGAGGTTTGCCGATGACATTGTAATTCTGTCAGAGACAGCAAAGGACTTGGAAGAGCAGCTGAACGGAATGGACAGTGTCTTGAAAGGAGGGTATAAGATGAACACCAACAAAAGCAAAACGAGGATAAAGGAATGCAGTCGAATTAAGCCGGGTGATGCTGAGGGAATTAGATTAGGAAATGAGACACTTAGAGTAGTAAAGGAGTTTTGCTATTTGGAGAGTAAAATAACTGATGATGGTCGAAGTAGGGAGGATATAAAATGTGGACTGGCAGTGGCAAGGAAATCGTTTCTGAAGAAGAGAAATTTGTTAACATCGAGTATAGATTTAAGTGTCAGAAAGTCGTTTCAGAAAGTATTTGTATGGAGTGTAGCCATGATGGAAGTGAAACATGGACGATAAATAGTTTGGACAAGAAGATAATAGAAGCTTTCGAAATGTGGTGCTACAGAAGAATGCTGAAGATTAGATGGGTAAATCACATAACTAATGAGGAGGTATTGAATAGAATTGGGGAGAAGAGGAGTTTGTGGCACAACTTGACTAGAAGAAGGGATGGGTTTTGTTAGGACATGTTTTGAGGCATCAAGGGATCACCAATTTAGTACTGGAGGGCAGCGTGGAGGGCAAAAATCGTAGAGGGAGACCAAGAGATGAATACACCAAGCAGATTCAGAAGGATGTAGGCTGCAGTAGGTACTGGGAGATGAAGAAGCTTGCACAAGATAGAGAACATGGAGAGAGAGCTGCATCAAACCAGTCTCAGGACTGAAGACCTCAACAACAAACTAGTATTTAAATTTATGTACCGTATTTGTATTACTTTGTGCTTGTATACAGATATTTTGTGTGTATTATTACCTACCCAAGGCATTTGTAACCATACATTTGATACCAAGCTTTTGTGTTTCATTCTTTTAGTAGAATTGTTTGAGTCTACTATATCAGCGGATACGACTCTGCAAAATTCGTGTTTAATAGGGGAGGGGTGAAGAGAGGTGGCTGTCTTATTTGGTATGATAATGCTGAGTAAGCCATGGGCCACAAATATGTGGTAATTTGTATATCTGATAAGTGCTCTCAAGCCTTATTATATTGCTTTAACATAGCATTTATAATTATACTAGTTTGGAACTATGTTCAAGACCAGAGATGTTGATTAGAGAGCTCTACTATGTCAGAGTGTGCTAGTAGTAATGGTGTGGTAATGTACTTAGTTCGAAGTGGACAGAAGTTGGCCTGCCCAGGAGTGGAGGCAGCTTTATCTGTAGCAAATTTGTTTATTGATAATTAAAGAGATATTAAGCAGAAAATTGTAATATTGTATGAAAGAGAAAAGGTAACATTTAAAGGTAACGTGTTTTGTTATGTTTGTAATTACTTAATTTGCTGATTGTTATAAGAATGCTTATGATTTAGATTTCCGGTAAGGTTATCTTAATTAATTTATGTGGTTCTGTCTAAAGAGGCATTTTGTGAATTAGATTATGTATGAGAAGTGTGCAAAGTTGTATTATTGCTATGACTTAAGGAAGCTTAGTTAAAACTTAAATTTTTCGATTCAGTTATTTCTTTGTCGGTGAGGTTACCACCCGATTTGAATTTGCATTTATAGTTTTACTTGACTGAACATCCGCATTGTACACCGCGAGCTGTTTGCTGATGTAATGTATTTATGTACTGATGAAATCCCATCTTGCACTGCACATCGCGACTACGTTGTTCGAAACTTAATTTTGACATTCAGACCATTACTTTACAAAAAACAAGGTTGCAGAGCAGACGAGCAGTCCATTGTGCACAAGTAAACAGTGAATTTCCTTATCACTGTAGTTCATATTATCATCACAGAGGTTAAATGCGAATGAAATATTTTGTGAAAGTGCTACATGGTGATTTCAGACTACTTTAACAGATAGGTCTGATACGTTTTATTCAATGATCGTTTGTTCTGTAACTACGATAGTAGTTCGGTACAGCAATTGTTTTCCAAAGTAACAAAGATTCGAGACCTTCTGGACCAATATTTAACACAAAGTCGTTTGTCGCAGAGTCAGATAGCGTACATGAATTTGATGGAGAACAGATTTCTTTCTCGCAGTCAAATTGTTTGATCGGCCTGTTACTCTCGATTTTGCATCGTATAGCGTGAACCTTAGATATTTCCAGTGAACATTTACCAATTATTCAGCTTTGCGTATTTTACCGTCTGACTTCACAATTATACGAGTGCTAAAACATTTTAAAGGATACTTTCAGTGTGTATAGGGAACAAGAACAGTCCTGCCACACTTCGTTGGGGCACTGCTGGCTTTACCTTCGTTTCGTCACCGTCCAGGACAACGTACTGATCTATATTGCTTAAAAAGTCTTAGAACCACTCATTTATCTGAGAAAGTATTTCATATACTCGGTCCTTCGTTAACAGTCTGCAGTCGGACACAACGTCAAAACGCTTTCGAACTCCCAATTTGACTCAGGTACGTAATCTACACTGATGGAAATGGAACGTATTACACCATGAACAGCTCGACCGAAGGATAGCAAACTTATATTCTCGGATTTCCACATCTGTAGGATGTGTTGTTTAAGATTTCATGTTTTTACGATATTATTTTCAGTACAGAATAAAGCTATTTTTACAAATGAAGAATGGTGTGAGCACATGATAGCCACTGGATGTGCGTAACGTCACTGGGACTTTTCAGGTTAAGACTGTAACACTGCATTTCCATAGGACATACAAGTGCAGCTTACCACAATCTTATAGGCGAGTGTCTCCACGAAGATTTCTGGAAACTCTATTAGGACTACGAGTTGTCATGCATAGTTTACTGCTGACGTTGTAGGGTAATACACTGAGATTTTCGTGATGTAGAAACAGCATCAACTGCGACATTGAGTCACCTTCTGTCGCGTTCAGCTATTAGTCTTGCCTCTGTTTGTGGTGGTCGGATAGACCCCAAAGTGTCCATATACGATCTGGGGAAAGATCGCAGAAACCTGTGACTTCCCAGACAGACGCCTATCTGATTCCTGGAATTATGTTGTGGGGACCTAATGGATCTGACAGCAGGTTTTGTAATTTCTAAATGGAGGCTGAATGCTCACCTGTTCGTTGCAGCAGTTGTAAACGCTTTTATCATACCCATCATGAAAAGGATTCCAAGTGCATATTCCAGCAGGATAATACAACAGCCCACTCTACTTTTCACACCACAACTGTTTTGATAAATGTATAGGTACCTCGCTGTCTTCCCCATCACGTGATTTGTCAGAGAATGTCTGGGATGCGACGGGAAGACCTACACATGCATTCCCGTTTCCAGCCAGCAATCTTCATGGACGGACACAGCATGTGTTTCAGGAATGGCAAGAAATCCCTTATAGTGACATCGGATGCTGATCGCTTCTGTGCCACAGCGAATTCAGTAGTGTATTCGTGCTCGTCATGATAACACTTAATATCTACAGCTACATCTACATCAGTACTCAGCAAGCCACCTGACGGTCTGTGGAGGAGCGTACTTCTGGTGCCAGTAATTGATCGTCCGCTCCCTTCGCAGTTCTATTGCCGAATGACATGTATGAAGAACGATAGTCGGTAAACCACGGTATTAGCTCTAATTTCTCAAATTTGCTGTTGTGGTCATTTTGCGAGACATATGTGGAAGGGGCTAATACGTAATATGTTGTTCGACTATTCCCGGAACGTACTCTATCGGAATTTCAAAAGTAATCTACTCTGAGATGCACAACACCTCTCTTGGCGTCTGTAACGCTCTTGCGCCGTCTAAAAGATCTCGTGACGAAATGCGCCACTCTTCTTTGGATGTTCTCTATCTCTTCCATTAATTCTAACAGTTAACGGTCTCCAAACTAATGAGCTATGCTCAAAATTGGACCAAAAAGTGTTTTGTAAGTCACTTTGTAGCACAACAACACAGTGCCTAATAAATTTTTCGCATAATTATCTTCGTAACCGTAATGTGACTGTGACGTAATTTCTGTCATGAGTACCTTTTGTTATTTTATTAATGTTATCACATAATTAAATGTCGAAGAATTAATTCAGACGAACTAATGTACGAGGGTATTCCCAAAAGTAAGGTCTTCTATTTTTTATAAGTACATTGACCCGTTTATTTCTACAATGGTTTACATCAATTTACAGCTTGAACATTTAGCTATTTTTCGATATAATCACCATTTCTGTCGATACATTTTTGCAGGTGCTGTGGCAGTTTTTGTATGCCCATGTCATACCAGCTCGCCGCCAGCTCCACGGCTTTGGCGAACAAGGATGCCGCCACTGGCGTGATTGTTGCTTGGTCTCTGGTGTAAAGTGGTATGCCCAGGTTTCGTCACCCGTGTCAATTGAGTCCAGAAAGTTGTCCTTTTCGGCTGCAAGGCGGTGAAGAAATGTGCGGGAAGCATCAACTCATTGTCGCATGTGATCCTCAGTCAGCATGCGTGGCACCCATCTTGTGTACACCTTCCGGTAGTTCAATGTTTCCGTTAAAATTCTGTGAGCGGTGCTTCGGGAAACCTCAGGAACAAACGTGCAGAGATCATCCAGGGTGATCCGCCGATCTTCACGCATGCTTTGCTCAACATTCAACACTGTCTCCTAAGAAATTGATGGTCTCCTGCTCCTTCGTTCGTCGTGCATTTCGGTCCGACCAGCTGCAAACTCTCTACACCACTTACGAACATTTTTGACATCCATGCACGACTCACCATACACTTCCGTCAGTTGGCGATGGATTTCAATCGGCGCAGTGCCCTTTGCGTTCAAAAACCGAATAACTGCGCGCAATTCGCACTTGGCGGTAACATCGAACGGGAGATCCATTCTCAACGGCTGCTAAGCCAAGACTGAGCGCCTCAGCGCGGCGTGCGCATGTTTACACACAGCGCGTGAAGCACTCTTCGTAACAGTGTGACCACCTGCTACACAAACAGAGTTCTGTACTTATAAAATAATAGGAGACCTTACTTTTGGGATTACCCTCGTAAAAGGAATATTACAATTATGATGTAGTAAAAACGATGGTTTAGGGATGTTCGCAATTGTACACAGGCGAAGAATGCGTTTGAAGTAAGGAGTATTGTCGCTGGGCACGAAAGGAATAAACTGCAAGGTTTTTAATTTAAAAAAATGGCTCAAATGGCTCTGAGCACTATGCGACTTAACTTCTGAGGTCATCAGTCGCCTAGAACTTAGAACTAATTAAACCTAACTAACCTAAGGACAGCACACACATCCATGCCCGAGGCAGGATTAGGACCTGCGACCGTAGCGGTCGCTCGGCTCCAGACTATAGCGCCCAGAATCGCACGGCCACTCCGGCCGGCGGTTTTTAATATATGTCCATGCTTATTATTTGGTTGTAAATGAGCACAATGCATTGTCATCAAGAGGAATTAATATTCAAAACGAGTACTGTGCGTCCAAACTTGTTATGTAGAGCGACGTTAAAGAAGAGCCTGCTGCCATATAATGCCTTAGCAGCAGCAGCTCATCAAAGTAAGATCAGACCAGTTTCATCTTTAAATTGTACAAAGGTAGTCAGCGTAGTAGTTTTTCTTAACTGAATACAAAGTGTTTAGTGCGACGACTGTAATAATGTAAATTAACTTAAACTCAATCATTTATCTAATAGGCTCTTATCCTATCACCATTACTGATACCGAGAATACCACCACCGAAAGAATAGGAAAATATTGAAAGGGATGAGTTACGTAATTTCGGTAACTGAGATAAAGAAACGCATTTTACAGAAGTGAGAACTATCTAAAGTTGTCATTTAACAGGAGCGAACTTTGATGTTTGTTAGAAAAACTAGTTAAAAAATAATGACAAACATTAAAAGAGTAAAAGCATAATTTACATGACTCTTGACAAAACATTACTTAAGAATTCTTGTATCCCGCCTGGATCTACTCCTGTGAACTGCTTCTGAAAAATAGGCTGAGAATGAAGGATGCGAGTAGGAGCAGGAAAAGGTGAAGTACTTCGGTACTGCATGTAAATTTTAATGCAGGGCTTCACAACATACGTGCTCGCGGAGCAAGCTGTGAGCAGCAAGGCGCGTGCACGGAGCAGCGCGAGCACGCTACCCCCACTACCGGACCGGAGCGGAGAGTGGGGAGAGTCACGTGGTGTACACAACAGCTGCCGCCAGTCGATGTAAAACCGCGGCCACCTGCAGGGATATCACTCACGAATTATTACTGCGACGAATGAAACAAATTAAATGAGAATGTACACGTGCCACATAATTTTATTAGCTTAGTGTATGTCTCTACCATCTGTGGACGCTGAAACTAAAGAATTCCACGACAATCCTATATTTTCAACACTTTCTTCAACACTACTTAAAATATCACCTCCGGTTGTAGTGTTCTTCATGGCTACTACATCGAGGAGCTCCTCCCTCACCTGAAGATCTCTGTTAACACCTCTAATAAATATGGCAAGCTGCGCTGTTCCAGTGATATCAACACTTTCGTCCAGAGCTAGAGAATACGCCATAAAATCTTAACAGATATTTGCAAGCTGGCTCTGGACGTTGTCTGCCATGTCCTGTATGCGACGCATAATGGTCATGTTAGATAATGGCACAATCCGAAACTGTTCAACTTGAGATGGACACAAATGTTCCGCTGTAACTACCAAACATTCTTTTATTAAATCGCCATCAGTTAAGGGGTGCAGGAATGTTACTAAAAGCAAAGCAATTTTGTAAGCCACTCTGAGAGCTGCCTCAGTTGATTTTTCTTCGTCGTCCAGATCTTCTTCGGATAGCTTCCTTTTATGTTTAATAACTTCCTGTGCACGATCAGGTCAATCACATTTTCCACGTCCGTAGTCTTTCGCGTGGTACGACATATAATGTCGCTGCAAATTAAATTTCGTAAAAGAATTCAGCGTTTTGTGACATACTAAACATTTTGCATCACCATCTTTTTCAGTAAACAGATACAATTCCTCCCAATGGGGGTTGAACTGCGAAAGCATTGTTGGGGTTACACAACGGCGACTTCACATGATTCTTAACCAGCGAAGTGACTGTTAAGAGCTGATTGTAGTACTTCAAACGTTACACAGTCGGCGCGAATTCAATAGGCACGCTGCGGCCCTATTCAAACGTGCGCGCGCATTTCCCCTCCCTCCCCTCCCTCCGTACTCCGCGACCATGCAGCTGCTCGCGAGCACGTGCCTGAGCAGACGCGAGTACTCGCGCTCAAAACCGGCCAGTTGTTAAGCCCTGTTTTAATGCACCTGTACTGTAGGAAGAATATGAATACATAAATTGTTACTTAACTTTGGTTGAGATGAGCACGTAGGTGCGAAGCGGTACGTCAATCAAAGCTAACATCGACTAGAGGTGGTACATAGGCAAAATCTGTAGTGGCTCGCCCACTATGCAATAGAAACAATCTTGCTATGGGCTGAATCTGGAGCGGCGCTCGTAGAGCTGCACACCGCCGGCTAGATGGCGCTGTCGTCGGTGTGGATAATCCGCTCTCGTAGTGCCAACCTAAAGACTTGTACTATAACGCCGTGGCATCGTAGCTATCGATACCAGAAGAATAATACATTTCATGTTTTTTTTGTGTGCATTGCAAACTCTGCTCACACTTGCAAATTACGTAACAGTCCAGTGTAAAATTACTTATTCCTCACCAAATGAATCATTATGAACTTTCCAGAAATAACTTACTGTAGTTGAAAATATATGTTTATGAATATCCGCATTTCTAAAGTCGGTAACAGCTATTCATTATGGGAACTGGTTTGCAATCAATTAAGTTTTACGAGCACATGTGTTCAATAGACGAATTATTCTGCTGTTTACTAATTAACTTTAATTCATGCTATTAACCGTGTTTTTACATCTGAGCTCGAGTCAGTACCTTTGGTTCCTTCTCGCCTCATTACAGTTCAATGATTAGTTCGTAATTACAGTTTACAAACAATTAATAATAATAAAGTAATTTTTACTCATACAATGAGCTGTCGGCTGTTCTTAAGTAATCTACAATCCTAAATTATGACAGATTCAGTGTATTTATTACAAATTCCACTAACTATTTCCTATTTTTACCTTTTTGTCAAAATTTCTTTCGATCGTCCTGCGATAACGTTTCGGTTATAACTGTATCCGCACTTATCCGGATTTTCATTATTCTTCGGACTAGATGCCTTCCCAAACAACAGGGAGTATTAGGTGCACGTCTCGTTTAAAAATCCTAATTAACCGGACGTGTAGGTTCGTTACAACTTCCTTAATATTCACCCTATGAATCTCAGTCTGGCATCTGCTTATTCTACCATTGTTTTATGTGGTCATTCCACTTAAGGTGTCTTCCGAAACATCATTTCTGAATGTTATGAAAATTTAGAAATTTAATACCACTGCGTGACGAATAAGTTCACTAAGTCTGACAAAAATTGTAAAGATGCTTGATGTGTAACACTACGTTTCCATCAGAGTCTTAAATTACATCTATATTATGCCTGATGTCTCTAGTATGTATCTGTTTCCTCAACAGAATGATCTGGTGAAAGTTCACGAAGTGATGAGAGGGTGAACAGAAGTTTCCGTTGTCGTCAGTCTAACGGTGTGTTCATCTGCGCTTCGAAATTCATGCAGTTTTACTGCACATTGCGTCATCCATAGTCTACCTGCCTCTCTTCCCATGCCAAAGGCGAGAATTACCACAAAGCTCATCGCTTCCCGTTGAATAATAGCCGTCACGAGCACGCCGACTGTAGATTCGTCAGCGCAAGTGTTGTGACGTGGAGTGCGGCAGCTCGCCCATAGTCGAGAGTCACGGGATCGTTTGCACACACAGTATGGCTGTTCTGGGACCGATTTGTCCGATTCAGCCCCTTACGCCGCTGAGTTACAGCCTCGGAGAATGATTCGTGCAATTTAGTTTGGTCGGCTCTCTTCGCACACTTACCTTAGTGCTCACATTCAGGAAGAAATACAGGAATTACTACATTATGAAAAGATATATGGTGCCACAGAGTCTATCAGTATTTGAATAAAATATTTTGTTCATCGGTAATGGTCAATTTCCATCACACGGTCCAACTCAAATGTCATGATGAAACGTACCAACTCGAAATAGCTCCTGCAACAATTCTGCTCTTGATATAAATACTGTTTCTTTTTCTCTTCTTTTCTACAATCTATTCCATAGACAAGGCATGTATTATGCATATATGAAATTTCCAAATTCTTTCGTACCAGTATTTTTCAAAGGTTTTTAATTTAATTTATAGTTTACAGCCTGTTGAAATCATGTAGAAACATTTTATTTAAGGAATTATTCACAATTTACATTACTTTAAAATTCGAGCACCCTAATAATTCTGTGTTGGGAGTGACATACCTTATTTGAAAGACATCTTGCTGTTCCTAATGTATAAATGTATTCTCTACTTTCCCTGTCTTTTAAGTAATTGATGAGAAAATTACCGAACTATCAGTTTAATAAGTCACAGCTGCAAAATACTAACGCGAATTCTTTACAGACGAATGGAAAAACTAGTAGAAGCCGCCCTCGGGGAAGATCAGTTTGGATTCCGTAGAAATATTGGAACACGTGGGGCAATACTGACTCGACGACTTATCTTAGAAGAAATATTAAAGAAAGGCAAACCTACGTTTCTAGCATTTGTAGACTTAGAGAAAGCATTTGACAATGTTGACTAGAATACTCTCTTTCAAATTCTAAAGGTGGCAGGGGTAAAATACAGGGAGCGAAAGGCTATTTACAATTTGTACAGAAACCAAATGACAGTTATAAGAGTTGAGGGGCATGAAAGGGAAGCAGCAGTTGGGAAGGGAGTGAGACAGGGTTGTAGCCTCTCCCCGATGTTATTCAATCTGTATATTGAGCAAGCAGTAAAGGAAACAAAAGAAAAATTCGGAGTAGGAATTAAAATCCGTGGAGAAGAAATAAAAACTCTGAGATTCGCCGATGACATTGTACTTCTGTTAGAGACAGCAAAGGACCTGGAAGAGAAGTTGAACGGAATGGACAGTGTCTTGAAAGGAGGATATAAGATGAAAATCAACAAAAGCAAAACGAGGATAATAGAATGTAGTCTAATTAAGTCGGGTGATGCTGAGGGAATTAGATTAGGAAATGAGACACTTAAAGTAGTAAAGGAGTTTTGCTATTTGGGGAGCAAAATAACATGATGGTCGAAGTACAGAAGATTTAAAATGTAGACTGGCAATGGCAAGGAAAGCGTTTCTGAAGAAGAGAAATTTGTTAACATCGAGTATAGATTTAAATGTCAGGAAGTCGTTTCTGAAAGTATTTGTATGGAGTGTAGCCATGTATGGAAGTGAAACATGGACGATAAATAGTTCGGACAGGAAGAGAATAGAAGTTTCCGAAATGTGGTGCTACAGAAGAATGCTGAAGATTAAATGAGTAGATCACATAACTAATGAGGAGGTATTGAATAGAATTGGGGAGAAGAAGAGTTTGTGGCACAACTTGACAAGAAGAAGGGACCGGTTGGTAGGACATGTTCTGATGCATCAAGGGATCACAAATTTAGCATTGGAGGGCAGCGTGGAGGGTAAAAATCGTAGTGGGAGACCAAGAGATGAATACACTAAACAGATTCAGAAGGATGTAGGTTGCAGTAGGTACTGGGAGATGAAGAAGCTTGCACAGGATAGGTTAGCATGGAGAGCTCCATCAAACCAGTCTCAGGACTGAAGACCACAACAGCAACAACATGAAAATGCAATAATTTTTTATTTTATCGTTTTATAAAAACATTATTACGCGTGTCTTTAAATATGCGTCGCACATAAAGCACAGCCCGTTGGGACCCAGTATTTATCTTGCGAAGTTCGAAAGCGATCCATCAGAAAACGTTTTTCAAATCATTTTTTATTGGGCGAGCAAAGCCACACTACACACAGGTTTTGCCTACTACGAATGTCACAAGTCTTCGGTTGCACACCAAATGTACATCTATATGCTACACTTTGGAGGGGACCAATCCGGTGTCAGTGGGGCAGGCTTTGAGAAGCGTGTCCGAGCAATCGTCCAGACAAAGGCAGAAGCTAGTGTCACTCGAAGCTTACCGTAAAATGACGTCAAAATGATATGTCTCCCATTAAATTCGACATGAGTACGAAGCTCGAAAGCAGTCGACAAATGTAGCACTTTGGAGACGCCATATTAGATTTCGTCTTATTTCGTTGTTTTCGTATAATAACTTACAATTCATGGCAGTACGCCGTTTAAAGACAGCGGCACGTTGAACATTCACGCAGTTCAGTCAGAACACCATGATCACCTACCTAACAGCCGGAATGACCACCTTCGCCAAGGACAGTAGCGGCGACGTCTCGTGGCATGGAACCGACAAAAAAAAGTAATTATTGGTCATTTATGTCATCCGTGTTACAGTCTTACAAAACAGTGATGGTAATAACAGAATTTTAAAAATAATTGTGTTTCGTAACCGAAACACAATTGAACCCTGTTATTTTTACCCCTCAGAAAATTACCTTTTGGCCCTCAGAGGCTAATTACCTATTCCTTGATGCTTCTACATCTGCATCAAAATTTACATCAAAATTCCGCACGCCACCTTACTGTGCGTGGCAGAGGGAACCTTCTGTACCACTGCTCCCCTTTCCTGCTCTAGTCGTGAATGGTGCGCGGGAAGAACGGTTTTTGGTAAACTTCTGCGTGAGCTCGAATCTCTGTAATTTCACCTTCATTTGCTTTATATAGGAGAGAACATATGTTGGGTGAGTGTTTAAGCAACGTATGCTCTCGGAATTTTAAGCGTAAACACACCGTAACGGTGACAACTTCTCTTGCATCCAGAATGAGATTCTCATTCTGGAAACATCCCCCAGGCTATGGCTAAGCCATGTCTCCGCAATATCCTTTCTTTCAGGAGTGCTAGTTCTGCAAGGTTCGCAGGAGAGCTTCTGTAAAGTTTGGAAGGTAGGAGACGAGATACTGGCAGAAGTAAAGCTGTGAGTACCGGGCGTGAGTCGTGCTTCGGTAGCTCAGATGGTAGAGCACTTGCCCGCGAAAGGCAAAGGTCCCGTTTCGAGTCTCGGTCGGGCACACAGTTTTAATCTGCTAGGAAGTTTCTCTTGCATTGTCTGCCACTGGACTCAGCATCTCCATCATGCTTCCGGGCTTACTAAATGGATCTGTAATGACCCCTTCTTTGGATCTTCTCTATTTCCTCTATCAGTCTCGTTTTTGTTTTGTGGTCTTCACTTAGAAGATTGGTCTGATGCAGCTCTCCATGCTACTCTATCCGGTGCAAGCATCTCCATCTCCGAATAACTACTGCAACCTACATCTTTTTGAATGTGCTTACTGTATTCATCACTCCTACGATTTTTACCCCCTACACTTCCCTCGAATACTATACTCATGATACCTTAAAGTCTCAGATTGTGTTCTATCGACTGGTCTCTGCTTTTGGTCAAGTTGTACCACAAATTTCTTGTCTCTCCAGTTCTGTTCAATACCTCCTCGTTAGTTACATGATCTATCCACCTTATCTGCACCATTTTCTGTATCACCACACTTTAAAAGTTCTATTCTCTTCTTGTCTAACTGTTTATCGTCCATGTCGCACTTCCAAACATATCTGCACTGTAGACAAATAGCTTTAGAACATACTTTCTAACACTTAAATCTATATTCGATGTTAACAAATTTCTCTTCTTCGGAAACGCTTTTCTCGCCATTGCCTGTCTACATTTTCTGCCTTCTCTAATTCGGCCTTGAACAGTTATTTTACTGCCCAAATAGGAAAAGTCGTCTACTACTTTTAGTGTCTCGTTTCCTAATGTAATTCTCTCAGCATAATTTGATATAATTCGCCCGCATCTCGTGGTCGTGCGGTAGCGTTCTCGCTTCCCACGCCCGGGTTCCCGGGTTCGATTCCCGGCGGGGTCAGGGATTTTCTCTGCCTCGTGATGGCTGGGTGTTGTGTGCTGTCCTTAGGTTAGTTAGGTTTAAGTAGTTCTAAGTTCTAGGGGACTGATGACCATAGATGTTAAGTCCCATAGTGCTCAGAGCCATTTGAACAATTTTTTGATATAATTCGACTACAACCCATTATTCTTGTTTTGATTTTGTTGATCTTCGTCTTATATTCTTCTTACAACATGCTGTCAATTCCGCCTAACTGCTCTTCCAAATCCTTTATTGTATCTGGTGGAATTAAAACGTCATCGGCAAACCTAAAAATTTTTATTTCTTCTCCCTGAACTTTAAATCATATTCCAAATTTTTCTTCGGTTTCCTTTACTGCTTGTTTAATGTGTATATTGAATGACATCGGGGATAGTCTTCAACACTGTCTCACTCGCTTTTCAACCACAGCCTCGCTTTCATGCTTCTCGACTCTTATAAATGCCGTCTAATTTCTGTACAGGCTGTAAATAGCCTTTCGTTCCCTGTATTTCGCTTCTGCTACTTTCAGAAATTCATAGGCAGTAATCCAGACAACATTGTCAAAAGCTTCGTCTAATTCTACAAACGCTACAGACGTAGCCTTTCCTTAACGTATCTTCTAAGATAAGTCGTTAGGTCGTTATTGCCTTGCGTATTCCTAAGTTTCTCCGGACTCCAAATCTATCTTCCCTGAGGTCGGCTTACATCAGTATTTCCACTCTCCTGTAAGGAATTCGTGTTACTATTTTGCAACCATGAAGTATTAAACTGAAAGGTACTTTTCACACATGTGGCCAACTGCTTTCTTTGGAATTGAAGTTGCTATCTTCTTCTTGAAGTACGAGGGTATTTCGCCTGTCTCATACATCTTGCACACCACATGGAAGAGTTTTGTCGTGGTTGGCTCTCACAAGGCTATCAGTAGTCCTGACGGAACATCGTCTACTCCCGGGTCCTTATTCGACTGAGATCTCTCAGAGCTTTGTCAAATTGATCTCGCAGTATCATATCTTCCATCTCATCTTCATCTCCGTCATCTCCCTTTTATATAATATTACCTTCAAGTTCATATCCCTTGTAAGGCCCTCTATATATCCCTTCCACCTTTCAGCTATCCCTTCTTTGCTTAAGACTGGTTTACCATCTGAGCTCTTGATATTCATACAGCTGTTTTATTCCTCAAAGGCCCCTTTAATTTTCCTGTAGACGGTATCTATCTTTCTCCTAGTGAAACATGCTTCTAAATCCTTACATTACTCCTCTAGCCATTCTTCCTTCGCAGTTGTGCACTTCCAGCCTATCTTATTTTTTAAACGTTTGTAATCCCTTTGGCCTCCTTCATATGCTGCATTTTTAAATTTTCTGCTTTCATCAGGTAAATTCAATATCTCTTGTGTTATCCAAGTATTTCTACTAGGGATTGTCTTTCTACCTATTTGATCCTATGCTGCCTTCAGTGTTTTATTTCTTAAAGCTAGCCATTACTTTTCTAGTGTATTCCATCCTCTGTTCTAGTCAACCACTGCCTAGCTCCCTCTGAAATTCTCAACAACCTCGACTCTTTCAACGTATCTAGGACCCATCTGCTTCATTTCCTACCTCTTTCCAATTTCTTCAGTATTAATCTACAGTTAGTAATCAATAAATTGTGGTCAGAGTCCACATCTGCATCTGGAAATGTCTTGCAATTTAAAACATGGTTCCTAAATCTCTTTCTTACCGTTAGACAATCAATATAAAACCTTTCCGTGGCTCCAGGTCAGTTCCACGTATACAACCTTCTTTTACGGTTCTTAAACCAAGTGTTAGCGATGATTAAATTATGCTCTGCGCAAAATTCTATCAGGCAGCTTCCTCATTCATTCATTTCCCCCAGTCCATATTCACAGTTCCACGTTACAGATAAATTGTCGCCTCCTTTAGCTATCTGAACAACTTTTTTATCTCATCATACATCTCTTCAGTCTCTTCATTATATGCGGACCTAGTTGGCATATAAACTTGTACTACTGAGGTAGGCGTGGACTTCATGTCTGTCTTGACTACGATAATGCATTCACTATGCTGTTCATAGTAGCTTATTCATTAATTATTAAACCCACTCCTGCATTACCCCTGTTTGAGTCTGTATTTATAACACCATATCCACCTGACCAGAAGTCCTGATCCTCCTGCCACTGAACTTCACTAATTCCCACCAAATCTAACTTCAACCTATCCATTCAACTTTGAAATTTTCTAACGAATCTGCGCGATTAAGGGATCTAATATTCCTCTCTCCGATCCGTAGAATACCAGTTTTGTTTCTTCTGAAGAAGACATCCTGCTGAGCAGTTCCCGCCCAGAGTTCCGAATGGGAGACTGTTTTACCTCCGCAATATTTTACCCAAGAGGACGCCATCATCATTTAACCACACAGTAGAGATTCATGTCCTCGGGAAAAATTACGGCTGTAATTTCTCCTTGCTTTCAACAGTAGACTGAAGTTTAATACAATCGTACGGTAGAATGAGTTTGGATAGAAGTAGTAGGTACTGACAAAATGAGGAATGATGAGATGCATTTGCAGTTGCAATATAAATAACTTAAAAATGATACAAATAGGATGCGCATGGAAGCTAAGACCAGATGGCTGCGGGAAAACAATGAAGATATCGAAAAAGAAATTATCGTTGCATATAGAAAAGTCAAAGCAACTTTCCGTGAAATGAAAAGCAAGGGTGGCAACATTAAGAGTGCGAAGGGAATTCCACAGTTAAACGCTGAAGACAGCTTGTATAGGTTGAAAGAATTCATTAAAAGCTTATATGAGGGGGAGGAATTGTCTGAAGACGTGATAGAGGAAGAAATTGGAGTCGATATGGGAGATGTAGGAGATCTGGTATTAGAGTCGTAATTCGAAAGAGCTATGGAAGATTTGAGCTCAAATAAGGCAGAGGGGATCGATAACCCTCTATCGGAACGGATAAAACCACTGGAGGGAAGAGACAATCAGACTACAATTCAAGTTGTTGTGTAGAATCTGCGCGACAGGCTACATTCCATCAGAATTTCGGAAAAATATCATCTACACAGTTCCGAAGATAGCAAGGGCAGATAAGCGCGAGTACTCTCAGTCTGCTTAAGAGCTCATGCATCTAAGTTACTAACAAGAATGGAAAAGAAAATTGGAGATCTGTTGGGTGACGATCATTTTGGCTTGCAAACCGAGAGGCAGTTCCGACGTTTCGGTTGTTACTGGAAGCAAGACCGAAGAAAAATCAAGAGATGTTCATAGGATCTGCCGACCTGGAAAAAGGGTTCGACAATATAAAACAGAGCAAGAAGTTCGAAATTCTGAGAAAAATAGGAGTAAGCTATAGGGAAAAGCGAGCAATATATAGTATGTACATCAGGGCTTCACAACATACGTGCTCACGGAGCAAGCTGTGAGCAGCAAGGCGCGAGCAGCGCGAGCACGCTACCCCCACTACCGGACCAGAGCGGAGAGTGGGGAGAGTCACGTGGGGTACACAACAGCTGCCGCCAGTCGATATAAATCCGTGGCCACCTGCAGGGATATCACTCACGAATTATTACTGTGACAAATGAAACAAATAAAGGAGAATGTACACGTGCCACATAATTTTATTAGCTTAGTGTATGCCTCTGCCATCTGTAGACACTGAAACTAAAGAATTCCACGACAATCCTATATTTTCAACACTTTCTTCAACACTACTTAAAATATCACCTCCAGTTGTAGTGTTCTTAATGGCTACTACATCGAGGAGCTCCTCCCTCACCTGAAGATCTCTATTAACACCTCTAATAAATATGGCAAGCTGCGCTGTTCCAGTGATATCAACACTTTCGTCCAGAGCTAGAGAATACGCCATAAAATCTTTACAGATATTTGCAAGCTGGCTCTGGACGTCGTCTGCCATGTCCTGTATGCGACACATAATGGTCATGTTATATAATGGCACAATCCGAAACTGTTCAACTTGAGATGGACACAAATGTTCCGCTGCAACTACCAAACATTCCTTTATTAAATCGCCATCAGTTAAGGGGTGCAGGGATTTTGCTAAAAGCAAAGCAACTTTGTAACCCACTCTGAGAGCTGCCTCAGTTGATTTTTCTTCGTCGTCCAGATATTCTTCGGATAGCTTCCTTTTATGTTTAATAACTTCCTGTGCACGATCTGGTCAATCACATTTTCCACATCCGTAGTCTTTCGCGTGGTACGACATATAATGTCGCTGCAAATTAAATTTCGTAAAAGAATTCAGCGTTTTGTGACATACTAAACATTTTGCAACACCATCTTTTTCTGTAAACAGATACAATTCCCCCCAATTGGGGTTGAACTGCGAAAGCATGGTTGGGGTTACACAACGGCGACTTCACATGATTCTTAACCAGCGAAATGACTGTTAAGAGCTGATCGTAGTACTTTAAACGTTACACAGTCGGCGCGAATTCAATAGGCACGCTGCGTCCCTATTCAAACGTGCGCGCGCATTTCCCCTCCCTCCCCTCCCATCATACTCAACGACCTTGCAGCTGCTCGCGAGCATGTGCCTGAGCAGACGCGAGTACTCGCGCTCAAAACCGGCCAGTTGTTAAGCCCTGATGTACATGAACCAGAGAACAATGATATTGTAAAACCGAGAGCGAAGAGCTCGGATTAAAATGGGTGTAATACAGGAATGCATTCTTTGCCCCTACAGTTCAGTCTATACACCAACGAACGGCGTAAATAAAAGACAGTTTCAAAAGTGGTGTTAAAATTCAGTGTGAAAGGATATCAAAGATAAATTCACTGATGACATTGCTGTCTTCAGTGAAGAATAAAAAATAGAAGATCTTTTGAGCAGAATGAATATGTATACAGAAGAAAAAAGATGTGTGAGAAGTAGCAAATGAAGCAAGGAGGACATAAAAGCAGCCTAGCACAGGCCAAAAATCATTCCTGGAGAAAAGAAGTCTACTAGGTCTTAATTAGAGGAAGAAATTTCTGATAATGTATGTTTGGAGCGCAGCATTGTACGGTAGTAAATCATGGACAGCTGAAAAACCGGGACAGAGGAGAATGGAAGAGTTTGAAATGTTATGCTACAGAGGAATGTTGAAAATTAGGTGGACTGATAAGGTAAGGAATGAAGGGTTCTCCGCAGAATCGTCGAAGAAAGGAAAATGTGGGAAACATTGACAAGAAGATGAGACAGGGTGATAGGATGCGTTATGACACTAGGAAATAACTTCTATGGTATTAGAGGGACCTGTAGAGGGTAAAACCTGTAGAGCAAGCAAGTTGGAATACATCCAGCAAACAATTGAAGATGTTGTGCTACTCTGAGAGTAAGAGATTGGCATGAGAGAGGAATTCGTGACGGGGCGCTTCAAATCAGCCAGAAGAATAATGACTCAAGAAAAAGATAATCAGTGATCCGTCAAACATGGTAATCGGTTGATTTTATGTGCAACCCCGCTAGGGGCTTTATTGGCAGATCGCTTCAGAGTCATCGTGGAGAATATCACGAAAAAGTTTACTGATAACACTACTGTAATAGTATAGAGAGAATTCTATTTACATATCGATGACCTCAGCAGTTTGGTCCCATAAGACCTTACTTCTATTTGCAGTCTGTCGAGAGGAAGAGACTAGTAATTCAAACTGATGACAGAGAAATGGACCCGTGTGTAGTTGTTCCGCTTGCCTTGACTGAAACTTACTTCGAGCGGATCATTACAGAAACAACAGTGAGGACGATGTCTTAGACCTCCTAGTGGCAGGCTCGATCTTTTCGAATCAGTTAATGTCGAGGAGAGAATCAGTGATCACAAAATTAATAGCATAAATGATTATAGGTATAACAAGGATGTTAAAAAAGGTAGGAAAGTATTTTAGTTTAGCAAGAGTGCAGGAGACAAACTACATTGTATCTAAGTATTCAACGCTGCGGACGGGGATGTGGATCACAATGTACAGTATGTATTATTCAAGTAAATGTCGGGCAATGCTGAGAGGGATGGAAACGGCCCACCTTGGGTTGATAGCCGCTTCGGAAAGTTGCTGTGAAAGCAAAGAGAAAAGGAATATATCGAAAACACTGATAAAAGAAGCGATGGATAATATGACATCTGTTAAGACATCAGGGAATAGTCCCTAACGGAACTAGAGCGAGATGTAGAGGGTAAAAATGGTTCAGGAAGACCGAGATTAGGATACATGCAGCAAATAATCGAGGGTGTAGGTTGCAGGTGCTACTCTTGGGTGAAAAGGTTGGCACAGGAGAGGAATAAACGCAGATGCCACATTGAGATTCTTGGGGATAATCTTAAGGAAATGTAATTCACTCACGAAAGAAGTGGCCTACAAAACAAAATATTTGATCAACAGATTCTTGAGCATTGTTCATCAGCGTGGGACCTCAAACAAGTAGGATTAATATCTCGTGGAAATCGGGTTTTCTGCCGGATATCAGCGTCTTCCAAACACGACATTTCGACGTCATTAATTGACGTTTTCATCAGGTGTTCCCTGAGACTCAGTCTCAGCGAAAACCTGATGAAGACGTCAAGTAATGACGTCGAAATATTGTGTTTGGAAGACGCTGATATCCGGCAGAAAACCCGATTTCCACGAGATGTCATCAAATCGCCGGGAAAGTCTAAGAAATTACAAGTAGGATTAACGTAAGAAACTGAGACCCAACGAAGAGTGACACTTTTTGTCATGAGATAGTCTACTCGGCGGGAGAACGTGTGGCAGACGCTACAAGGGAGCCATTGTGCGTCACGGAGAGATTTACTGTTGACATTTCGAGAGCTTTTACTTTACTTTACACGTGGCTAAGGCCTTATCGACCATACACCTGCTCTACGAGCCTCTTCCAATTATTTCTATCCAGGGAAATTGTTGTCCAATCAGAGTTGATGCCCATCCTAGCTGCATCTTCCCGGATATTCTCCATCCACCTAATTCGAGGTCTTCCTCTTCTTCTCTTTCCTTCTAATTTCTTAGTGGATGCTATTTTGGGTAGTCTGTTCTCCGGCATCCTTGCTACATGACCAGCCCAGTTCAGTATTCTCTTCTTTAACATTTCCACAATGGTACTATGTTTGTACAGCTCCCGTAGTTCTTCATTTCGAGAGCTTACGTTTCAAAAAGAATCGGGCGGCGTAATACTTTCTCCCACATACATCTGGCGAAATAATCACGACGAGATAATTAGAGGAATCATACGTCACACGGAGCTTTACCGACAGTGATTTTTCCCATGCACCAACCGTGCAACAAGAATTCTTTACAAAAGAATGGAAAAACTGGTAGAAGACGACCTCGAGGAAGATACGCGAGGCAATACCGACCTTACGACTTATCTTAGAAGATAGGTTAAGGAAAGGTAAGCCTACATTTACAGTATTTTTAGACTTAGAGAAAGCTTTTGACAATGTTGATTGGAATACTTTCTTTGAAATTCTAAAAGTAGCAGGGGTGAAATGCTGGGAGCTAAAGGCTATTTACAGCTCCCACAGAAATCAGACTGGGTTATAAGAGTCGAGGGGCATGAAAGCGACGCTGTGGTTGAAAAGAGAGTGAGGCAGGGTTGTAGCCTGAGATAGGAAGTTCTGAAATATTTAGTGAGGGTTGGAACGTGGATCTGAAAGACAGATTAGACACCGCAGGAGGTGGTGTCTTCATTGCAGTTGACAAAAATATTGTGTCTACTGAGTTCGAAGTAGAGTGTGATTGTGAAGTTCTCTGGACACGTTTAACAGGGCTAGGAAAAATAAAGTTAATTGTTGGGTATTATTACCGGCCACCAGGTTCCACCGTGACAGTTCTAGAATCAATCAAAGGGAGTCCTACACTCTGTATCGCAGCAGTACCCGGATCATGCTATATTAGTCGGAGGCGACTTCAACCTACCTAGTATAGACTGGGATGTCTGTGGATTCATTACAGGTGGTACAGACAAGCCGTCGCGTGAATTACTTTTGAACACATTATCCGAAAACTGTCTTGAGCAGCTAAATCGACAGCCAACGCATAATGGAAATATTTTAGATCTGGTAGCCACGGACAGACCAGACCTCATCGACGGTGTCAGTGTTGAGACAGGGATTAGTGATCATGATGTTGTCATTACGACTATGGTTACGAAAGTTAAAAAGTCGGTCAAGAAGGCTAGGAGAGTATTCTTACTAGAAAGAGCAGATAAGCAGTTGTTAGCATCCCACTTAGTAAATGAATCGACTTCATTTACTTCCGGTAAGATGGACGTGGAAGAATTATGGGCAAATTTTAAACACATTGTAAATCACGCATTGGAGAAGTATGTGCCGAAAAAGTGGGTTACGGACGGAAAATACCCACCGTGGTTTAACAGCGCAATTCGGAGAATGCTGAGGAAGCAAAGGCAGTTGCACTCGCCGTACAAGAAAGATCGGGAGAATGAGGACAGGCAAAAGTTAGTAGAGATTCGTGCTGCTGTAAAAAGAGCGATGCGCGAAGTATACAACCACTACCACCGTCATACCTTAGCATAAGATCTTGCTGAAAACCCGAGGAAATTCTGGTCTTACGTGAAATCGGTAAGCGGGTCGAAGGCTTCCATCCAGTCACTCACTGATCACTCTTGCCTGGCAACGGAAGACAGCAAAACGAAATCTGAAATTTTAAATTTAGCATTTGAGAAATCTTTCACGCAGGAGGATCTACAAACATACCGCTGTTTGAGTCTCGTACAGATTCCCGTATGGAGGACACAGTGATAGACATCCCTGGGGTTGTGAAGCAGCTGAATGGGTTGAAAATAAATAAATCACCAGGTCCTGATGGGATTCCAATTCGGTTTTACAGAGAGTACTCTACTGCAATGGCTCCTTACTTAGCTTGCATTTATCACGAATCTCTTGCCCAACGTAAAGTCCCGAGCGACTGGAAGAAAGCGCAGGTGACGCCTGTATATAAGAAGGGTAGAAGGATGGATCCTCAAAATTACAGACCAATATCCTTAACATCGGTTTATTGCAGGATTCTCGAACATATTCTCAGTTCGAATATAATGAATTTCCTTGAGACAGAGAAGTTGCTGTCCATGCATCGGCACGGCTTTAGAAAGCATCGCTCCTGCGAAATGCAACTCGCCCATTTTTCACATGATATCTTGCGAACCATGGATGAAGGGTATCAGATGGATGCCATATTCCTTGACTTCCGGAAAGCGTTTGACTCGGTTCCCCACTGCAGACTCCTAACTAAGGTACGAGCATATGGGATTGGTTCCCAAATATGTGAGTGACTCGAAGACTTCTTAAGTAATAGAACCCAGTACGTTGTCCTCGATGGTGAGTGTTCATCAGAGGTGAGGGTATCATCTGGAGTGCCCCAGGGAAGTGTGGTAGGTCCGCTGTTGTTTTCTATCTACATAAATGATCTTTTGGATGGGGTGGATAGCAATGTGCGGCTGTTTGCTGATGATGCTGTGGTGTACGGGAAGGTGTCGTCGTTGAGTGACTGTAGGAGGATACAAGATGACTTGGGCAGGATTTGTGATTGGTGTAAAGAATGGCAGTGTTGTGTACATAGTTCCGCATAGTCAGCGCGTACACAACTTTCCCACTAGAGCGCGCCCCGCTAAGCACAACAGTGCAGGTGCAGCGCTCGCCCATCTCCGCACTACGAGATGGCGCTGCCTTAGAGACGGACCAAATTCTGCTTCCACTGATCAGCGTATTAATATGTAACGCAGCCAGTGAGATTGCTGCTAACGTAGAACCTTTTCTCCTCACGGATCACACTCGCGCAGTGATACCTGAACACGCGAGGTATTATAACGAGTGTACAGACCACCGATTAGTCAGTCTGCATTTGTCTGCACCAGTCCGTACCAGTCTGCATTAGTCTGTACCAGTCTATAGTCAAGTTTCAGTCTGCACCTAAGAATATTATCATATTCCTGTACATAGCCATGAAGATAAATGTATAGACACTTTTTCAAGTATCAGAGATATGTGAGAATAAGATTAACGTACCAAGACCAAAGGAACTTGAGATTGTCAATTGTAAGCAGCATCCAGAATCAAGTTATGTAATGTCTATGCTTTTTATTATTTTAATAAATGTGTGTGAAAATTAATCAAGTTCTGTTTAAAGGTGGTCACCGTCAATCTGCTACTCTAAGCGTGCAAGTGGCATTTCTATTGTCTGACCTAACGGCAGAAGATAAACACGCCACGATAAGACCACGAGACATATTGCTGACACTCGCCTACTTCGTTAGAGCGACAAGTCAAATAATCTGATGGTGTGAGTACCGAAGGTCTTACAGTAGCCGGCCAGAGTGGCCGTGCGGTTCTAGGCGCTGCAGTCTGGAACCGAGCGACCTCTACGGTCGCAGGTTCGAATCCTGCCTCGGGCATGGATGTGTGTGATGTCCTTAGGTTAGTTAGGTTTAATTAGTTCTACGTTCTAGGCGCTGATGACCTCAGAAGTTAGCCGGCCGAAGTGGCCGTGCGGTTAAAGGCGCTGCAGTCTGGAACCGCAAGACCACTACGGTCGCAGGTTCGAATCCTGCCTCGGGCATGGATGTTTATGATGTCCTTAGGTTAGTTAGGTTCAACTAGTTCTAAGTTCTAGGGGACTGGTGACCTCAGCAGTTGAGTCCCATAGTGCTCAGAGCCAACCTCAGAAGTTAAGTCGCATAGTGCTCAGAGCCATTTCTTACAGTACGCACACCACATTGGCGACGAGGTACTAAGGAAACAGATGATTTCAGCACAATTGCGGATGACCACGTGTGAGCCTGAAATAAAATAGATTACAGTGGACTTCTGGAAGATAAATACTTGACTGTTAACCCGATCTCTTGCAGCTAACATATCATTATTGCAGTAATCCAGTCGCACTTGGAATTTTCAGATAACCGTGGACCTCACGGCGCAGATCGTAAATCTCATGGCACAAATACAACAGATGCAACAGGCGTTGCTTACAAGAGTGGAACGTTGGGAGTCGCAGACTGCCGTAGCGTCTCCGCTACAAATTAAACTTCCGCCACCACCTTTCGCAGTTTACAACAGCAAGGAAGAAGCGTGGCCGGACTATGCAGCACGCCTGGAACAGCACTTTTCTCACACACCAGATATCAGGTGATGTAGAAAAAAGATCTTATTATTTGGCCAATTGCGGCGCAGCTATCTACACCTTATCTTAAAACTGAATCCGACTTGTGAACCGACAAATTTGTCATTCCCAGCTATTAAAGACTTACTCGAAAAATACTTCGACAAGCAAACGCATGTCGCTGCTGCAAGGCATAAATTTTACTTATGCAAGAAAAAGGCACAGCAGACATACACGGAATGGATTACACAGTTGCAATGATTAACTAGGAACTGCAAATTTATTTGTGAAAACGAAAAGTGTAAAACGTCCTATGCAGATTCTTTAATACGTGATATGCTCATAATGCATTCACCAGACGAGAAATTAAGGAAAGATCTCCTTAGTTTAATCAATGCGTCCTTGCAATATTGTTTACCAATCATTCGAGTACACGAACAAAGCCAAGCTTCTGTGAGTGCGGCACAAGACGACGGCTGTGACACAGGCACGCGAAACGGGGCAACGCGGCCCGCGTACCCAAGGCCGTAAACAGGACAGCAAGGCTAGGCTCACGCGATCTAACAAGGGAACCTCCCCATCACACCCCCCTCAGATTTAGTTATAAGTTGGCACAGTGGATAGGCCTTGAAAAACTGAACACAGATCAATCGAGAAAACAGGGAGAAGTTGTGTGGAACTATGAAAAAATAAGCAAAATATACAAACTGAGTAGTCCATGCGTATGATATGCAACATCAAGGCTCACGTGAGCTCAGGAGCGCCGTGGTCCCGTGGTTAGCGTGAGCAGTTGCGGAACGAGAAGTCCTTGGGTAAAAAGTTTAACTTTTTATTTTCAGTTTATGTAACAAACGCTTATATTTTCATCAATTTTTGGGAGTGATTATCACATCCACAAGAAAACCTAAATCGGGCAAGGTAGAAGAATCTTTTTACCCATTCGCCAAGTGTACAAGTTAGGTGGGTAGACAACATATTCCTGTCATGTGACGCACATGCCGTCACCAGTGTCGTATAGAATATATCAGACGTGTTTTCCTGTGGAGGAATCGGTTGACCTATAACCTTGCGATCAAATGTTTTCGGTTCCCATTGGAGAGGCACGTCCTTTCGTCTACTAATCGCACGGTTTAGCGGTACGGTCGCAAAACACAGACACTAAACCTATTACAGTGAACAGAGACTTCAATGAACGAACGGACAGATCATAACTTTGCGAAAATAAAGATACTAAAGTTTTCAGTCGAGGGAAGACTTGAACGTAGGTCCTCTCATTTCGCAGCTACTTACGCTAACCACGGGACCACGGCGCTCCTAGAGTCCCATAGCCATTGATGTTGCATATCTTCGCGTGGACTACTCAGTTTGCATATTTTACTAATTTTTTTCATAGTTCCACACAACTTCTTCCTGTTTTCTCGATTGATCTGTGTTTAGTTTTTCAAGGCCTATCCACTGTGCCAACTTATAACTAAATCTGAGGGGGGTGCGATGGGGAGGTTCCCTTGTAAGGACGGATCACACACCCAAACTAAGAGACTAAAGTTGAAATCATGCTGTAAATGTGAAATTGTTACTATCGGAACGCACATTGTGACTTTTGCAAACGAAAAGGGCACAAATCAGAAGTGTGTAATAAGAAAAGTGTACAGTCTAGAAATAAGTTTACAAATAAGATAGTGCTTAATTTTAAGAAGTATACCTCCAATGCGTGTGACGATATGAATAGGCAAGACTATATTCAGGTTTCAAAAGTTAAACATAAAGTTAATGCTATTGTACAAAACAGGAACAAATCTTTGTATGTCACATTACTGGTGAACAAAATACCTATCAAATTCCAGATTGACACAGGATCGTCGATCTCTATCATAAATCTGCACGCGCATAAACGACTAGGTTCTCCTAAATTGCAGCATTTTGAAAGCTCACTGTACAGCTACAGTAATGAACAAATTCCAGTCAAAGGTGCACTGACGACGGAAGTAACTCACAAACAGTTTACCAAGACAGCTACTTTAGCAGTAGTTAACACCCATAAGGCATCAAACTTGCTGGGTCTGGACCTCTTTAACGTATTAGGCTTCACAATCCATGAAGCGAAACAGGTCACACATGAAGTTCCGAAAGGAAAATTACAAACAGTGTTGCAGAAGTACGAAGATATTTTTTCCTCTGCGACAGGCAGTGTAACTGATTACCATGCACACATTATGCTGACACCGAACGCAGTGCCGAAGTTTTGCAAAGCTAGAACTGTCCCTTACGCAATGAAAGAACGCGTAAAACAAGAACTTGACCGTTTAGAAGGCAATGGTACTATCGAACCAGTCACATGTTGCGCCTGGGCAACACCAATCGTTGTCATAGAAAAGCCAAATGGATCATTACGTATCTGTGGAGATTTCAAGAATACTGTCAATTCACAGTGCATTATAGATACATGCTCGATTCCGAAACCGGAAGAACTGATGTATCAACTATCAGGGGGTGTGTATTTCGCCAAACTGGATTTAAAGGAAGCATATCTGCAGATCCCTTTAGACAAAGATACACAGAAGTTTATGGTCATAAATACTCCATTTGGATTGTACAGATACAAGTGCTTACCATTTGGTATCGCTAGCGCACCAAGCCTCTTTCAACGTTACTTGGAACAATTAATTAGAAACTGTCCTAACGCAGTTAACTATCTCGATGACATAATAGTCTCGGGAAAATCTCCACAAGATTTAATAGATAACCTGGAAGAACTGTTCAAGATTCTCAGAAAGGGCAATCTCAGGTGCAACGAGGACAAATGTATATTTTTTGTCAAGAAAATTCAGTATTTGGGACATATATTGTCAAATAACGGAATCAGTCCGACACCACAGCATATAGAAGCAATACAGAAATTGCCAGCTCCGAAAGACTTATAGCAACTAAGAGCTTTATTAGGCCAAATTAATTATTAAAGGAAATTCATACCGAAAGCAGCTGAAATTTCCGAACCGTTGCACAGATTGCTTCGCAAAGGAGTCGCGTGGAATTGGTCCGAAGAATGCCAGCACGAATTCGACAAACTGAAACAAAGTTTAGTAGACGCAAAATGTCTTACGACATATGACCCGCAAAAGTTGATCACTATTGCAGCGGACTCGTCAGATAACGGGATCGCTGCAGTCATGTCCCATAAACATCAAGGAATTGAACGACCGATTGCATACGCGGCGAAAACATTAAACTCAAGTCAACGAAACTATAGCCAAGTAGAAAAAGAGGCACTAGCAATTATCTTCGCAGTGAAGAAGTTTCATGACTGCATATACGGAAGAAAATTTATTCTGCTCACTGACCATAAGCCATTGGTGACAATATCCGGACCTCATAATAGTGTATCCACTAATACAGCACAGCGTTTACGACGTTGGGCATTGCTACTGTCTAATTACAACTACGAGATCTTATATAGATCGACGGCAAAATATGCCAACGCCGATGTACTTTCACGTCTACCAGCGGGTCAAGATGAACATTTTGACAAATCAGAGGACGTATGTTTTCAGATAGACGTAATCAGTGAGGACGTCGTGGGAAATTTCCCCGTCAATGCCACCTTAATAGCTAAGTTAGTGCCCAAAGATCCAGTGTTATCAAATATAAAGCAGTATATTCTTACGAAATGGCCAACCGATAAGAACATGTTCGCTCAGCCAGAAGTGAAATCTTATTGGAACTTGACACATGCTCTCACAGTGCAGAAAGGCGTCATATTAGTTCACAGTGAAATGGGAAAAACGAGAGTAGTTATACCCAAAGCTCTTAGGACTAAAGTGCTAACAATGTCACACCAATGTCATTGGGGCACAGTACGCACGAAACGCATGGCCAGAGAACATTGCTACTGGAAGAACATTGATAAAGATATTGAAACAATGCTTCTTAACTGTAAATTATGTCAGAGCATCAATCAGCTCCGCCAAGACACTATTTTCCGTGGCCACAGGAAACAGAGCCTTGGTCAAGATTGCATATTGACTATAGGTCCTTTTCTTGGAACTTCTTGGTTAATTGTCGTTGATGCATTTTCAAAATTCCCTTTTGTACTACAAATGTGTACAACTTCTTCAGCGACAACAATTCAAGCGTTGTCAAAGATCTTTTCAATTGAAGGATTGCCTCAAACCATAGTGACCGATAACGGCACACAATTTACGTCGCGTGAATTCCAGTCATTCTGTCAGATGAACGGAATTGCACATTACAGGACGGCACCATTTCACCCCGAGGCTAATGGACTCGCCGAACGATTCGTACGAACGCTCAAGGCACACATGACAAAGTTAGTGCAACAGTACAACAAAGAGACTTCCTTATTAATTTTTCTGTCACAATATAGAGATACTCCGCACGAGGCACAGTCACCAGCAGAAAAACTGCATGGGCGACAACACAGGACTTTGATGTCTATCCTAAAACCCACAATGCACCCAGAAAATGATCAACGAACGTCGAAAAGACGACGATTCCACGTAAACGACAAAGTCCTCGTCACAGTCTACAGTCGAGGAAAACGTACTTGGACACAAGGAATCATTGTAGAATGCATTGGAAATGTCATGTATAGAATAAGAACGCAAAGCGGCATAGTTATTCGCCATACTAATCAATTACGGCAGCAAAGACAGCAGTCACATATAGGCAGAACTCCTAGGCTGTTTCATTTTGCAGACTCAGAAGCAGATGTCAACCCCGAGCACCTCGCAGGATTCCAGACGCCGTCACCGGCAGCCGACGCCGCCGCCGCCGCCGCCGCCGCCGTCGACGCAGACACCGCCGCCGCCGCCGACGCAGCACCTTCAGGGGCAGCTGACTACCCCAGCCGTCCACAGCCGACATCCGCAGAGAAGATGGACGTCGAAGAAGTATTAGATTTAAGCTATGACCCCCAATGTACCGATGTTGAAATGCAATTATGTAACAAAATTTTTGCTTCTCCGGTTCCCTGTTCCATAGGTTTTGAATGGGTTTTCCTAGCGGACCGCGGGCGTATGCCACAGGGAGCAACATGTGTGCACCCACAGACATACACACACCGGAAAGCAAGCAAACTTCAAAAGCTTTTTTTCTGCCCCTGGAAGGGAGGGATGTTGTGTACATAGTTCCGCGTAGTCAGCGCGTACACAACTTTCCCACTAGATCGCGCCCCGCTTAGCGCAACAGCGCAGGCGCAGCGCTCGCCCATCTCAGCACTATGAGATGGCGCTGCCTTAGAGACGGACCAAATTCTGCTTCCACCGATCCGCGTATTAATATGTAACACAGCCAGTGAGATTGCTGCTAACGTAGAACCTTTTCTCCTCGCGGATCACACTCGCGCAGTGATACCTGAATGCGCGAGGTATTATAACGAGTGTACAGACCTCCGATTAGTCAGTCTGAATTTGTCTGCACCAGTCCGTACCAGTCTGCATTAGTCTGTACCAGTCTATAGTCAAGTTTCAGTCTGCACCTAAGAAGATTATCATATTCCTGTACATAGCCATGAAGATAAATGTATAGACACTTTGTCAAGTATCAGAGATATGAGAGAATAAGATTAACGTACCAAGACCAAAGGAACTTGAGATTGTCAATTGTAAACAGCATCCAGAATCAAGTTACGTAATGTCTATGCTTTTTATTATTTTAACAAATGTGTGTGAAAATTAATCAAGTTCTGTTTAAAGTTGGTCACCGTCAATCTGCTACTCTAAGCATGCAAGTGGCATTTCTATTGTCTGACCTAACGGCAGAAGATAAACACGCCACGATAAGACCACGAGACATATTGCTGACTCTCGCCTACTTCGTTAGAGCGACAAGTCAAATAATCTGATGGTGTGAGTACCGAAGGTCTTACAGTACGCACAGCACAGGCAACTAACTCTAAATATATATAAATGTAAATTAACGCTGACGAATGGGAAAAGAATCCCGTAATGTTTGAATACTCCATTAGTAGTGTAGCGCTTGGCACAGTCAAGTTGATTAAATATTTGGGCGTAACATTGCATGAGAGTCCAGTGAAGCAACTTGGCATACTCTAAGGCTCTGTAAATGGCTGAAAATAAACCATATTCGCTGCTTTTGCCAGACACATAGATCTAACATACAGGATTTCATAGTATTGCATCCACCACGGTGAGCCCCATCTTATTCTAGAAAGATCCTGTTTAGTCGACGTGAAGACATTCGCAAGCGTCTGACGGTCGCGAGGGGAAAAAAACCTTGGGTGGCGTAGTATGCCGCTGAGCACACTCGGTGCAGGAACATACCAGGGTCTTGATGTATTTGTCGATGTCCAACCAATATGCATGACGTCACGTCAGCGATTTCATATGTGAGAGCATGTTGGAGAACGAATATTCTGTGGCCGAGAACCAGAGGAATTACAATTCTTGGTCGTTCTTCTTCCGATTTTAGGAGAACGACCTTTTGCAGGGAAAGCTTGTGTTTTAAAGCAAAGAACATTTTGAGGGTGCGATCCGCCGATGTGGGTAAACGCTGAGGCCCCACTTTCTTATGCAATTTGGTAATCTTGCAGAGATTAAAGTCCATTCTAGTCTGGATCATGACCGTTGCTGCACTGGGGGAAAATTCGTCCACACCAAAATAACTTTCAAAGTCCAGTAAAAAATGACAACTTCTTGGGTGACAAAATCTGGGTCGGTGTCTGCTGGGAGTCGGGTGGGGGCATCGGTTGACAGCGTGGCTGCTTGTGGTTGATGTAATATTTGTATGCTAATAAGAACAACCACTACCGTTTATGCCTTTTAACTGTCCTTTCTGGGAAGGTGGTATAGTGGGGTCAACGGTTTATAGTCTGCTAGCAGTTGGAACTGTACGCCACACAGGTATGTGTGGAATTTCTTGCGCTCGTAAACTATAGTCAAAAACGTTTTCTTTTCTGGACTTACTTCGTTGTGTGGTCATCGAGCGTCTTTGAAAGGAAAGCATTGTGATGTTTGGAAGCATCAGCTTTCCTGTGGGACGGCTCTGCACCTACTCTGTGATAGAGGCGCCTGCGGAGAGAAAAATCAGCTTAACCGGTCAAAAAGGGACGAAGAACAGTCGTAATTGTAGGGTTTATTTGAGAGGGCGAAAATCTACAAAATAATGTGAATACCATTAGAATTTTGCTCCTTCTTTTCTGCTCCTTCTCTTTTGTGAAATTTTAGCGGCATTGGGTATAAGACGGCTGCAGTAGCTGATTTTTCCCATAAAAATTTGAAGTTCCTTACGATTTCGGGGTTTGGACTTGTTCTAAATGGTTCAAATGGCTCTGAGCACTATGGGACTTAACATCTGAGGTCATCAGTCCCCTAGAACTTAGAACTACTTAAACCTAACTAACCTAAGGCCATCGTACACATCCATGCCCGGGGCAGGATTCGAACCTGCGACCGTAGCGGTCGCGCGGTTCCAAACTGAAGTTCCTAGAACCGCTCGGCCACACCGGCTGGCGGACTTGTTCTCTATGGCGTGAAAGTGTTGCATGGGAGGACAAATATCCTCTTTGCTGATTATGAAAGCAAGGCAGTCGACGGGTTGCTGAAAAAATGTGCACTTCCTGAAGCTACACTTTAGACCTGCAGCATTTACTCTAGCGAAAACTCGTCGCGATGATGTCACCGAGATAACAGTAATTCAAAGGAATGTCTTGTATTAACTGTTCCAGCTATCGCTGGAAAACCGCCGGGGCACCAGAAATGCCGAATGGTGACCTATTATGTCAAAAGAGTTATGTCAAAAGAGTTATGTCAAAAAGAGTTTTAAGCACTAACAGTTCCTGGGATTCTGGGTGTAGAAGTAACTAACTGCAAGTGCATGTCATATAGATCAGTCTTAATGTAGCATTCACCGTTTTTCGATTTTGAAAACAAGTCTTCCGGCCTTGGAGTCTGGGTATTAATGGCTTTGGAGTCGCGACCAAATCGGAGAGAACCACCCAGTTTTTTTTTTTTTTTTTTTTTCGGTGACTGGAGGAGATGCCCGTTCGCTGGATGCAACAGGGGTAATTACTTTCAGTTGCTCCAGTCTGTTTAATTCAGCTTTAACAGCGACCCGCAGGAAGTGTGGGATCGGATGTGCGCCCATGAAGCGAAGTAAAGCACTCTGTTGTAGACGAATTTTCTTGAGAGTATTTTTGTTCTGTCGTTACAACTACAAAAATGCGTGTTTTTTTTTCACCAGCTATGTTTCGCTTTATTGAGGTAAAACATCATCAGTGGTCTGTAATTAACTTATTTACATTTGCTTTTAGATCGAAAAGCAAATCAAAATGCAAATAACTTAATTTCAAATCTAAATGTAAATAACTTAATTACAGACTACTGATGATGCTTTACCTCAATAAAGCGAAACGCGTCTGGTGAGAAAATATCACACACATTTTTGTGGTTGCAACGACAGAATAAAAATACCCTCAAGAATTGTAAAGCAACTACAGACAATATGGCCACATAAATGAAGAATTTAGATGAATTTTCCCTTCCACCTTCTTCGATTTGCCTAACTCTGTAGTAAATAGATTTAAAATCTCCTATGTTTTCGAATGGAATTGCAGATGATACCAAACACACAATTTCCGCAATTGAGAAACCAAACTGTTCAAATGCATCTAAAAGAAATATGTTTTCTGCGTCACTGGTACTAATAAATAAGAATGAAAGACACGTTTTTGTAAGAAGCCTCTGCTGCAAAAATTCCTTTCACTTGTATTTCATGGCCACAACAAGCAGTAACTTCTCTATTGAATAGTTTCAGCGCAGGAGAAGTTAACGCAATACAGGAACTACCACCGGATGGTGATAGTTAAAATGCAGATACTCCTCGAAGTTAATGAGGGCTGTAATTATTGTCTGACAGTGAAAGTGGGCAATATGCTAATGCGTTAATGCGGAACCGATTTACGCTGAAAAAATTAGCTCCAATCTTGGCCGCCATGTGCAAATCTGAGGCTGTTGATCACGTCGTTTTACGGATGCAGCATCTCATCGACGTCTCCAGTGCTCATATTGAACAAATTGTGAAAGCAGCGGTTAATAATAAAATAAACATTGTGCCTTTGTCACGTGTTTGATTTTTTCTGCCCATGAACTGTTCCTAAAGCATTACACATGGAAACATTCCTTCACATCTTCCTTGCATTCACAGCGCCGGATTTGCACCTAGCGGCCAAAATTGGAACTAATTTTTTCAGTCGTAAATCGGTTCCACCTTAATGCCTTAGTATACCAACGACGTTTCGTTACCACACGTTAATTACAGAGCACGCTGGAGCTTGCACTTAAATTGTAGCTATCCGGTATTTATGATAGATGATGGCACATCAGGATCTACTTGATATGTTCAAATGTGTGTGAAATCTTAAGGGACTTCACTACTAAGGTCATCAGTCCCTAAGCTTACACACTACTTAACCTAAATTATCCTAAGGACAAACACACACACCCATGCCCGAGGGAGGACTTGAACCTCCGCCGGGACCAGCCGCACAGTCCACGACTGCAGCGCCTTAGACCGCTCGGCTAATCCCACGCGGCGATCTCCTTGATAAATGATCGCGTTGCATGCGTTTGTAAAGTTACTAATAATTTTTACAGGTTTATCTGTTTTCGTGTTGATTAAAGTCTTTATATTTTGCTGTATGGGTGTTGCTGCATTTGGCTTACCACGTGGCAGGTGACTTTCTCTACCACTAATGTAACCTCCAGCGCCACAAATAACACGGGCGATCAATGCGGGTACCTAGAGCGAGGATGATGGCTGAAACAATTTTTTGATACGAGGGTAAACGACGAATAGAAATGATTCGTTTGGGTGGGTAGCTGGATAATTTCTCGGAAGGGAAACTACGACAACAGAAAGACCGTTCGGGTGCACTTGAAGATGCAGTGCTGTGACCGTGTGCCTGTTGCCTGTTGTGCTTAGGGAAGGGAAGTCTCCGGGAGCTAGCATATTTATGGGAGCAGCCTGAGTGCGGGTCGTTTTCCTTGATGCGCTTACGAGGCGTGTTTACCGTCGCCGCAGTGCTGACTGCGGTGACGTCTGTCACAGCATCCCAATAGCTTGCTGTTTACTATACGAATTCGAAAGCCCAAGCTATTCTCAAGAAGGTTCCGAATGCTCCAAAACCCGATTGTACACTTTCTTATCTGTCAAAAACCTGATGAGAGCGTCTCTAACCATGGAGTCTGCATACAATTTTTGACACGCTGTATACAATTTTTGGCACGTTCCAGTAGAGCAAGCAAATTCAAAACGACTGAGACCCTGAACGACAGTGAGCCAGACCTTGTATGATTCAGACTGCAGATCACAACGTCAGTGCAAGTCTAATCTACACTACTGGCTATTAAAATTGATACACCACGAAGATGACGTGCTACAGACGCGAAATTTAACCGACAGGAAGAAGATGCTGTGATATGCAAATGATTAGCTTTCAGTGCATTCACACAAGATTGGCGCCGGTAGCGACACCTACAACGTGCTGACATGAAGAAAGTTTCCAACTGATTTCTTATACACAAACACCAGTTGAATGGCGTTGCCTGGTGAAACGTTGTTGTGATGCCTCTTGTAAGCAGGAGTAATGCATACCATCACATTTCCGACTTTGATAAAGGTCGGATTGTAGCCTATCGCGATTGTGGTTTATCGTATCGCGACATTGCTGCTCGCATTGGTCGAGATCCAATGACTGTTAGCAGAATATGGAATCGGTGGGTTCAGGAGGGTATTGCGGAACGCCGTGCTGGATCCCAACGGCCTCGTATCACAATCAGTCGAGATGACAGGCATCTTATCCGCACGGGTGTAACGGATCGTGCAGCCACGTCTCGATCCCTGAGTCAACAGATGGGGACGTTTGCAAGACAACAACCATCTGCACGAACAGTTCGACGACGTTTGCAGCAACATGGACTATCAGCAAGGAGACCATGGCTGCGGTTACCATTGATGCTGCATCACAGGCAGGAGCGCCTGCGATGGTGTACTCAACGACGAACCTGGGTGCACGAATCGCAAAACGTCCTTTTTTCGGATGAATCCATGTTCTGTTTACAGCATCATGATGGTCGCATCCGTGTTTGGTGACATCGCGGTGAATGAACATTGGAAGCGTGTATTCGTCATCGCCATACTGGCGTATCACCCGGCGTAATAGTATGGGGTGCCATTGGTTACACGTCTCGGTCACCTCTTCTTCGCATTGACAGCGCTTTGAACAGTAGACGTTACATTTCAGATGTGTTACGACCCGTGGTTCTACCTTTCATTCGATCCCTGCGAAACCCTACATTTCAGCAGGATAATGCACGAAGAGGGGCAGCAGCCTTTTCAGTAGTTGCAGGGCAACAGTCTGGATGATTGACTGATCTGACCTTGTAACATTTACCAAAACAGCCTTGCTGTGCTGGTACTGCGAACGGCTGAAAGCAAGGGGAAACTACAGCCGTAATTTTTCCCGAGGACATGCAGCTTTAATGTATGATTAAATGATGATGGCGTCCTCTTGGGTAAAATATTCCGGAGGTAAAATAGTCCCCCATTCGGATCTCCGGGCGGGGACTACTCAAGAGGACGTCGTTATCAGGAGAAAGAAAACTGGCATTCTACGGATCGGAGCGTGGAATGTCAGATCCCTTAATCGGGCAGGTAGGTTAGAAAATTTAAAAAGGGAAATGGATAGGTTAAAGTTAGATAGAGTGGGAATTAGTGAAGTTCGGTGGCAGGAGGAACAAGACTTTTGGTCAGGTGATTACAGGGTTATAAATACAAAATGCAGGAGTACTACAAACAGCATAGTGAACGCATTATTGTGGCCAAGATAGACACAAAGCCCATGCCTACTACAGTAGTACAAGTTTATATGCCAACTAGCTCTGCAGATGATGATGAAATTGATGAAATGTATGACGAGATAAAAGAAATTATTCAGGTCGTGAAGGGAGACGAAAATTTAATAGTCATGGGCGACTGGAATTCGTCAGTAGGAAAAGGGAGAGAAGGAAACATAGTAGGTGAACATGGATTGGGGGGAAGAAATGCAAGAGGAAGCCGCCTTGTAGAATTTTGCACAGAGCATAACTTAATCATAGGTAACACTTGGTTCAAGAATCATAAAAGAAGGTTGTATACCTGGAAGAATCCTGGAGATACTAATAGGTATCAGATAGATTATATAATGGTAAGACAGAGATTTAGGAACCAGGTTTTAAATTGTAAGACATTTCCAGGGGCAGATGTGGATTCTGACCACAATCTATTGGTTATGAACTGCAGATTGAAACTGAAGAAACTGCAAAAAGGTGGGAATTTAAGGAGATGGGACCTGGATAAACTGAAAGAACCAGAGGTTGTAGAGGGTTTCAGGGAGAGCATAAGGGAACAATTGACAGGAATGGGGGAAAGAAATACAGTAGAAGAAGAATGGGTAGCTCTGAGGGATGAAGTAGTGAAGGCAGCAGAGGATCAAGTAGGTAAAAAGACGAGGGCTAATAGAAATCCTTGGGTAACAGAAGAAATATTGAATTTAATTGATGAAAGGAGAAAAAATAAAAATGCAGTGAATGAAGCAGGCAAAAGGGAATACAAACGTCTCAAAAATGAGATCGACAGGAAGTGCTAAATGGCTAAGCAGGGATGGCTAGAGGACAAATGTAAGGATGTAGAGACTTGTCTCACTAGGGGTAAGATATATACTGCCTACAGGAAGATTGGAGAGACCTTTGGAGAGAAGAGAACCACTTGTATGAATATCAAGAGCTCAGATGGCAACCCAGTTCTAAGCAAAGAAGGGAAGGCAGAAAGGTGGAAGGAGTATATAGAGGGTTTATACAAGGGCGATGTACTTGAGGACAGTATTATGGAAATGGAAGAGGATGTAGATGAAGATGAAATGGGAGATAAGATACTTCGTGAAGAGTTTGACAGAGCACTGAAAGACCTGAGTCGAAACAAGGCCCCGGGAGTAGACAACATTCCATTAGAACTACTGATGGCCTTGGGAGAGCCAGTCATGACAAAACCCTACCATCTGGTGAGCAAGATGTATGAGACAGGCGAAATACCCACAGACTTCAAGAAGAATATAATAATTCCAATACCAAAGAAAGCAGGTGTTGACAGATGTGAAAATTACCGAACTATCAGTTTAATAAGTCACAGCTGCAAAATACTAACGCGAATTCTTTACAGACGAATGGAAAAACTGGTAGATGCCCACCTCGGGGAAGATCAGTTTGGATTCCGTAGAAATGTTGGAACACGTGAGGCAATACTAACCTTACGACTTATCTTAGAAGAAAGATTAAGGAAAGGCAAACCTACGTTACTAGCATTTGTAGACTTAGAGAAAGCTTTTGACAACGTTAACTGGAATACTCTCTTTAAAATTCTGAAGGTGGCAGGGGTAAAATACAGGGAGCGAAAGGCTATTTACAATTTGTACAGAAACCAGATGGCAGTTATAAGAGTCGAGGGGCATGAAAGGGAAGCAGTGGTTGGGAAAGGAGTGAGACAGGGTTGTAGCCTCTCCCCGATGTTATTCAATCTGTATATTGAGCAAGCAGTAAAGGAAACAAAAGAAAAATTCTGAGTAGGTATTAAAATTCATGGAGAAGAAGTAAAAACTTTGAGGTTCGCCGATGACATTGTAATTCTGTCAGAGACAGCAAAGGACTTGGAAGAGCAGTTGAACGGAATGGACAGTGTCTTGAAAGGAGGATATTAGATGAACATCAACAAAAGCAAAACGAGGATAATGGAATGTAGTCAAATTAAATCGGGTGATGCTGAGGGGATTAGATTAGGAAATGAGACACTTAAAGTAGTAAAGGAGTTTTGCTATTTAGGGAGTAAAATAACTGATGATGGTCGAAGTAGAGAGGATATAAAATGTAGACTGGCAATGGCAAGGAAATCGTTTCTGAAGAAGAGAAATTTGTTAACATCGAGTATAGATTTAAGTGTCAGGAAGTCGTTTCAGAAAGTATTTGTATGGAGTGTAGCCATGTATGGAAGTGAAACATGGCCGATAACCAGTTTGGACAAGAAGAGAATAGAAGCTTTCGAAATGTGGTGCTACAGAAGAATGCTGAAGATAAGGTGGGTAGATCACGTAACTAATGAGGAAGTATTGAATAGAATTGGGGATAAGAGAAGTTTGTGGCACAACTTGACTAGAAGAAGGGATCGGTTGGTAGGACATGTTTTGAGGCATCAAGGGATCACAAATTTAGCATTGGAGGGCAGCGTGGAGGGTAAAAATCGTAGAGGGAGACCAAGAGATCAATACACTAAGCAGATTCAGAAGGATGTAGGTAGCAGTATGTACTGGGAGATGAAGAAGCTTGCACAGGATAGAATAGCATGGAGAGCTGCATCAAACCAGTCTCAGGACTAAAGACCACAACAACAACAATGCACGATCGGATGTTGCAGGTCCTGGACGGGCCTTTCTGGATACAGAAAATGTTCGACTGCTGCCCAGGCCAGCACATTCTCCAGATCTCTCACCAACTGAAAACGTCTGGTCAATGGTGGCCGAGCAACTGGCTCGTCACAATACGCCAGTCACTACTCTCGATGAATTGTGGTATCGTGTCGAAGCTGCACGCCATCCAAGCTCTGTTTGGCTCAATGCCCAGGCGTATCAAGGCCGTTATTACGGCCACAGGTGGTTGTTCTGGGTACTGATTTCTCAGGATCTATGCACCCAAACTGCGTGAAAATGTAACCACATGTCAGTTCTAGTATAATATATTTGTCCAATGAATGCCCGTTTATCATCTGCATTTCTTCTTGGTGCAGCAATTTTAATGGCTAGTAGTGTGTTACTCGTTACTCCGGGCTGGCAACTGTAATGATCTGAGAACATTTCAGCCAAAGACAATCAAGATTCTTCGTGGAGGACAACTTAGCGACTAACACGAACACACTATGTGAAGACAAAGAAAGAAAAAAAGAAAGATCTTTTCATATCTGAATAGGTTACCGGGTAAGCAATGAAGCGATGGTTGGACAATGTAGATACGTTTCCCGGCTGTCAACGCCCTCGATAAATTATGCAAACGCCATGATTGCCGAAGGTTTTTCGTTTCTAAGAGACAAATCTGTAATTGGCTTTTTTTGTGTCATCAGTATTCTGAGTGGTTTGATGCGGCCCGCCACGAATTACGCTGTTGTACCTAACTTTACATCTCAGAGTAGCACTTGTAGTATATAATTCCTCTACAGTTTCTACCATCAGTATTTTTACTCTTTACAGCTCCCTCTAAAGTCATGAAAGTTATTGCCTGATGTCTAACAGAAGTCCTGCCATCCTGCCCCTTCTTATTGTCAGTGTTTTCCATATATTCAAAAATGTTCAAATGTATGTGAAATCTTATGGGACTTAACTGCAAAGGTCATCAGTCCCTAAGCTTACACACACTTCTTGTAAGTAGGCTGTTTATGTTTTCTTATTGGCAACGTTACGTAGCGCTATGTATGAAAATCACTGGCTGTGCTGTGTGCAGCCTGTGGCTAGTTTGCATTGTTGTCTGCCATTGTAGTGTTGGGCTGTTGGCTGTTAACAGCTTGTAGCGTTGCGCAGTTGGAGGTGAGCCGCCAGCACTGGTGGATGTGGGGAGAGAAATGGCGGAGTTTTGAAATTTGTAAGACTGGATGTCATGAACTGCTATGTATATTATGATTTTTCAACACTATTAAGGTAAATACATTGTTTGTTCTCTATCAAAATCTTTCATTTGCTAACTATGCCTATCAGTAGTTAGTGCCTTCAGTAGTTTGAATCTTTTATTTAGCTGGCAGTAGTGGCGCTCGCTATATCGTAGTAGTTGGAGTAACGAAGATTTTTGGTGAGGTAAGTGATTTGTGAAAGGTATAGGTTAATGTTAGTCAGGGCCATTCTTTGTAGGGATTATTGAAAGTCAGACTGCGCTGCGCTAAAAATATTGTGTGTCAGTTTAAGGACAGTCATGTATAATTTTTCTAAGGGGACGTTTCATTCGTAACCTAAATTATCCTAAGGAGAAACACACACATCCATGCCCGAGGGAGGACTCGAACCTCCGCCGGGACCAGCCGCACCGTCCATGACTGCAGTGCCTTAGACAGCGTGGCTAATCCCGCGCTGCTCCATATATTTCTTCGCTTGCCGATTGCACAGAACCTCCTCATTCCTTATCTCACGAGTCCAGCTAATTTTCAGAATTATCCTGTAGCATAACGTCTCAAATTCTTCGATTATTTTCTGTTATGGTTCAAATGGCTCTGAGCGCTATGGGACTTAACATCGGAGGTCATGAGTCCCCTAGAACGTAGAACTATTTAAACCTAACTAACCCAAGGACAGCACACACATCCATGCCCGAGGCAGGATTCGAACCTGCGATAGTAGCGGTCGCGCGGTGCCAGACAAACGCCTACAACCGCTCGGCTACAGCGGTGGGCTTCTGTTCCGGTTTTCCCACAGTCCAGGTTTCACTACCATAAAATGCTGTGCTCCAAACGCACATTCTAAGAAATTTCTTCATCAACTTAAGGCCCGTATGTGATACCAGTAGACTTCTCTTGGCCGGGAATGCCCTCTTTGCCTGTACTAATCCGTTTTTTACGTCCTCCTTGCTTCGTCCATCTTGGGTTACTTTGCTTCCAAGGTAACAGAAGTACTTAACTTCATCTTTTTCCTGATCACCAGTTTCGATGTTAAGCGTCTCGCTGTTCTCATCACTTTTGCCTTTTCCTGTTTATTCTTAATCCAGATTCTGTTCTCATTTGACTGTTCATTCCATTCAACAGATCCTGTAATTATTCTTCACTTCCAATGAGGACAGAAATCTCATCAGCGAATCTTATCATTGATATTCTCTCACCTTGAATTTTAATCCAACTATCGAACCTTTCACTTATTTCCATCATTGCTTCTTCGATGTACAGATTGAACAGTAGGGGCAAAGACTACGTACCTGTCTTGCACACTCTTTAATATGAGCACTTCGTTCTTGGTCTTCCACTCTTATTGTCCCCTCTTGGTTCTTCTATATATTGTATTCTACCCGTTTCTCTCAGAATTTCGAACATAATGCACCATTTTACATTATCGAACGCTTTTTCCAGGTCGACAGATCCTATGAAAGTGTCCTGATTTTTATTCAGTCTTGCTTCCATTTTCAACCGCGTCGGAACTGCCTCTCTGATGCCTTTACCTTTCCCAAAGTCAAACTGACCGTCATCTATCACATCCTCACTTTTCTTTTCCATTCTCCTCTATATGACAGAAGTGCACGAGCTGTTATAAACTGGTTGTGTGATAATTCTGACACTTTCCGCCTCTTGCAATCTTCGGAAGTGTGTGGCTGAAATTTTTCCGAATGTCTATGGTATATCGCCAGTCTCATACATTTTACACAACAACATGAATAGTCGTTTTGTTGCATCTTCCTCCTATAATTTTAGAGACACCAATGGATGTTATCTATTCCTGCCGCCTTGTCTGATCCTAAGTCTTACAAGGTTTTTTTTTTAAATTCTAATACTTGATCCCCTATCACTTCCCTATCGACTCCTGTTTCTGCTTGCGTCACGTCGTCAGACAAGTTCTCCCCCTCAGAGAGACCTTCAGTGTACTCTTTCCATCTTCTGTTACTCATGGTTTCTTCGCAGTCACCTTCCTTGTACCTAAATTTTTCTTTCCCACTTTTGCAATTGCCCTTTTCAGAAATGGTCTTTCCTGAAGCGTATCTTATCATTCTGTTGTTCCATCTCCCACTTCTTTACACACTGATTCTTCCTGAATAGTCTCTTAATCTTCATCATTACTGAACTGTGATGTGAGTCTGTTATCTGCTCGAGGGTGCCCCTTACAAGCCAATTTCTGATTTCGGAATGTCTGCCTGACGATGATGTAATTTATTTGAAATCTTCCCGTATCTACCGGCGTTTACCAATTATACCTCCTCCTCCTGTGATTCTTAAACAGAGAATTCGCTATTGCTAACTGAAGTTTATTGCAGAACTGAATTAGTCTTTCTCCCCTCTCATTCCTACTACAGAGCCCATGTTCTCCCGTAACCCTTTCTTCTGTTCCTTCTCATACCACCGCGTTCCAATCTTCCATGACTACTAAATTTTCATCTCCTTTTACGTACTAAATTACTCTTTCAGTATTCATATTTAGTTTCTCTATTTCTTCACCTTTTGCTAGCGACGTCGGCACGTATATCTGAACTGTTCATAGTAACTCACTCTCTGCCTGACCATCCCAATCATAACGAATCCTATTCCTGTTATACCATTTTCTGGTGCTGTTGATATTACTGACCATAAATCCTTGTCTTCTTTCCACTTCACTTCAATAACTCCCACTACAACCTAACTGAGCCTTAGCATTTCACTTCTCAGATTTTCTAACTTGCCTACCACGTTCAAACTTTTGATATTGCACGCCACAACCTGTAGAACGTTATCCTTTCGCTGGTTATTCGATCTTTTTCTAATACCACTTCCCTCTCGGCAACCCCTCCCAGGGATCTGAATGGGGGACTAGTCCGGAATCTTTTAACAATAAGTCCTTGATGCTGTGGTTTTCACTTATTTATGCGTCGTCATGCCGTTGATCATTATTGATTCTCCGTCCTTTTGGGAGGGAGAATCAAGGTCAATAGAGTGCTCTGAACATCTGACCGCTTCTCCACCTTCTTTGACAAGGCTGTTGGCTGTATAAGGATGACATCTTATGCTGTACGTCTCCGGCAGCTGGTGATTTTTATTAAAAAATTAATGAGTGGTGGAATTCGAACCTGAGACCGAAGTCGCTTTGATTACTAGTCAAAGATACTACCTAAAGCCCACAGATGCAATTTGCTGCCGTACCAAAGCCAGTTGCTATTCATGTAGTTCCAGTAGTTCTTGATCAAGATGTCACTGTTACTGCTGTTTCTGGAGCCACGATTTTATTAATTCATGGCCCATTTCACATAATATGACAATCCAGCGTGAGTTCGGTTACTTGTCGCCATTGTTGTAATTATGAACACACTTTATTGCATGCACCAAAAAATATGCGCATACTAGGGCTGTTCAATAAAGAATGATCATAATTTTTTTGACAACATACCTTTACTCATCCTCATAATTTTGATGGTCCTTCTCAAAGTAGTCTCCCATGAATGCGATGCACCTGTCCCAGCGTTTCTGCCAGTCTTCAAATACATGCTGGAAACCAATGTTTTTTAGAGGTCCTTCAAAATCGCCTCTGCAACCTTCACCACTGCTTCTGATGGTGGGTAATGCCTCCCACGAAGGCGTTTCTTCATGTTGGGGAATAGAAAAAAGTCACGTGGGTATAAATCCGGACTACAGGGAGGGCGAGTGATGCACTTTATGTTGATTTTTGCAAGATATTCACTAACAACAGTGGCAATATGCGGCCGCACATTATGGTGGTGCAGCATCCAGCCTGCTTCACGGAAATGTGGTCTTCTGCGCCTGATATGGGCTTGCAATGCTTTCAGGACATCCCTGTAGTATTGTCCAGTTACTGGTGTGTGTGCAGGTACAACATTCTTATAAGCCATTCCATGAATACCAATGAATGAGATGATCATAACTTTCCCAGCAGAAACAACCACTTTTGATTTTTTGGGGGTTGGTGATGAAAGAGATTTCTACACTGACCGTTGCTATTTGCTCCCAGGATCAAAATGATGTAGCCAAGTTTCATCAGCAGTGATTAACTTTGAAAGAAACTCCGGATCTTCCTCTAACATCAACTTTAACTACATGCAGACCTGCACGCAAATGTCCTTTTGTTCGGGAATCAACAGTCTTGGAACCCATCGCGCACAAACACGTGTCAGATGTAGTTTTTCTCTCACCGACATGTGGGTGGCGCCCAATGAAATGTTCAGTATTTCAGAAAGTGATCTTAAAGGTGATTCGTCGATCCTCTCTCGCAATGACAGCAGCAGTGTTGATGTTTTCTACTGTAACTGGAACACCGGGTCCACCTTCCTTTGAAACTGACTGTCTCCCCTCTTTAAACATTTTAAACCAACTTCGAGCTGTGCTGTAGGGGAAGAACAGATTCTCCATAGGCCTCCTGTAACACTGTATAGGCCTCAGCTGAAGATTTGTTGAGCCGAAAGCAGAATTTCAAAGCCGCATTTGTTCCTCGCATGTTGCCTCCACTGCAGCGGTAGGCGATATTGAACACGTCTGACCTTGCCTGCCTCTCATAGGCGGGAACCAGGAGTCCCAACAATGAAACTACTACGGTGTGTTTGTTGCACATTGGCCGGCCGGAGTGGCCGAGCGGTTAAAGGCGCTACAGTCTGGAACCGCACGACCGCTACGGTCGCAGGTTCGAATCCTGCCTCGGGCATGGATGTGTGTGATGTCCTTAGGTTAGTTAGGTTTAAGTAGTTCTAACTTCTAGGGGACTTATGACCACAGCAGTTGAGTCCCATAGTGCTCAGAGCTAGCCATCTTGTTGCACATTAAGCTAACAGAATATCATAGGGTTAAATTTTAGCGCGAGAAATTATGACAAAAAAATAGGATCATTCTTTATTGAACAGCACTCGTATATTTAAACCAAGTAAAAGCGTGTTTGGTTTGATAGCGTGAGAATATAGTCAGGCAAAATAAATATCATGGAAGTCCAGGAATGTAGCCAATTATCTTAGTGGTATAACAGGGCTGTATACAGAATGTTCCACAGGGACTACCCCAATAGAAGTTACTCGTCTGGGCTGGGGAGCTGTATTAAACAAAGACGGCAATCATGGAGTTCCACTGAGTGACATGACATGTAGAACGGGGTTTAATGTATGCTGATAGTGCCACCTTCAATTGACTCCCGTTGATTACGCCCCCAACTGACGCAAGAGCCGTGAGTGAGGGTCGATCTCAGACAGGTGCGAAAATTCCATATAGCTTTTGGAGACAGTTGTGACCAAGTGCGCCTGGTGAACCAATACACAGTTGAAGGTTCGCTCCCGCTAGAAGAGCCCTGCTACGTTACATCTTCGGTCTAGTGCGCCTGGCGCTCTATTAGGTGTTTGTTTCCCGTGTCCACACTCTCAGTTGTTCCTTTTGTGTTCTGCTGCTGACCCCATTGCGTTTTCAGCAACTCCAATGCAGGACCGTAGGCTTTAGTGGGTTGGTACCCAGTGTCTAGATTCAGAGGTTTTCCTTCACCTTTATCTCCATAGACTCTCTTATAGCACTGCCCCAGTATGTGGGGCTCTATGCCAGAACCCTCGTTTCCTCGTATTCATGCAGCGAATGAGTTCGAGGCAGTGCTCGGCAATGAATGACTTAGTTGGTTGTCTTAGTCAGGTGTGCCCCTGATGTTCTTTTCATCTATTGCCCACTGTCCTAATAGTCTGGCCAATGTACAACATGCCACATTGGGTAACCCTCTTATTTTGGTAGGTGAACAGAACACATACTTGATGTTTGCTTCCTAAGAATCCTGATTTTGACAGAACTAGATCCCACGTTGAGTAGGTACCCCACAGCCTTTTCCTCATCTTGCTCTTCGTCTAGATCGTGTGGTGGAGTGGCTGATTGAAGGGCCTACTGAAACTGATTGGCTGTGTATATACTCTTGCACAACTCTGATCGTAGACGCTCTATTTCTACTGCCAAACTATCTCGGTCTGACAAGGTGTATGCCCTGTGGTCCCTCCTCTTCTGAACTTGGCTCTTCTGTACTGGATAGTAGCAGCTGCTGGCCGGCAGCCCACAGACAGACGCTCCAGACCGAAGAGGGAAAGCCTAAGAACGCTGATAGCCTGACTGGACCGCAGACGGAACGCCTGGAATCGGCTACGGAGGGGGAAGAGCGTAGGTACATGTACTGGACCCGTTGCAAAAATGGTTCAAATGGCTCTGAGCACTATGGGACTTAACATCTGAGGTCATCAGTTCCCTAGACTTAGAACTACTTAAATCTAATTAACCTAAGGACATCACACACATCCATGCCCGAGGCAGGATTCGAACCTGCGACCGTAGCAGCAGAGTGGTTCCGGACCCGTTGCACTAGACGAGCAGTCTCAGGTAACGCCTGACGACGATAACGTATCATGTCTGAATTTCGTACAAAAACGACGCTGTTATCCGGCAAAATACGCGACAGCTCAAGAGCCTCAATAACGTCTGCCAAATTTTAAGATCAGCAGCTCTTGAGGTGGAATAAAATTAACTCGTGCCAGAAAGGATCTTGAAAGAACTCCACAAACCACGATGTAAAAAAAAGGTCAGTATCAATTATAGTAGCACTGTGAAAATGACGACTAGTACCAGACAATGTATAAAAAAACCTAACAATTCATAATTGACAGCCTCTACACTGACCGGGCCAGGAACAGATCTCGTGCACTCAGCAAGCCCATCCACATGCAGACCCACAGCATACCCAATCGTTCACTGCATGTTCGCCCAGACTAAGCAAGCCGTTCAACACTAAGCTGTAGCTGCTCAGGGCAGAAACACACCCTGCGTCTCGCTAGCGCACTGCTGTCGCCTCAAGCAACAGACAGTGCTCTCTTCCCAGGTAGCAAGCGCCTCCGAACTGGAGGAGCAGTACCACGGGAGGTTCAAAACCGACACACCGCGACCGATAATAAGTGTACCGACAAACAACAAGGCGTTAAGGAATTCGGACCCACAGAAGATAGTTCATCACTACGAAATGCACTGACAAAAAAGTGAAGCGCACAGAAGGGGATGAGGAAGCGAAACCAAACTGCACAGGTTCACAGGGTATGTGATTATATTTCAGTCACTGCAAAATCGTGGCAAATAAACAAAGAACTTGGCAGTTTGAACCTACTTATAAGTGTGACACTCCCTCTGGCCTAAGTGCATGCACTGAATCGATCGGGAAGAGTCTCATAAAGCCATTGTACCATCTCCTGAGACAATCTGGCCTACATCTGTTGTAAATCGACCTCCATATTGCGGCTACTGGCATGGACGGATCTGACTTACGAGTTGGTCCCAAACGTGTTCGAAATGGTTAAAATGGCTCTAAGCACTATGGGACTTAACATCAGAGGTCATCAATCCCCTAGACTTAGACCTACTTAAACCTAACTAAACTAAAGACATCACACACATTCATGCCCGAGGCAATATTCGAACCTCCGACCGTAGCAGCAGCGCGGTTCCGAACTGAAGTTCCTTCTCTAAATCGTCGCCCGAACGAAAAAATGGCTGACATCGAAATAAGTGTCCAAGGAATAGAAAAGCAACTGGAATCACTCAACAGAGGAAAGTCCACTGGTCCTGACGGGATACCAGTTCGATTCTACACAGAGTATTCGAAAGAACTTGCCCCCCTTCTAACACCCGTGTACCGCAAGTCTCTAGAGGAACCGAAGGTTCCAAATGATTGGAAAAGAGCACAGGTAGTTCCAGTTTTCAAGAAGGGTCGTCGAGCAGATGCACAATAGGCCTATATCTCTGAAATCGATCTGTTGTAGAATTTTAGAACACGTTTTTTGCTCGCGTATCATGTCATTTCTGGAAACCCAGAATCTACTCTGTAGGAATCAACATGGATTCCGGAAACAGCGATCGTGTGAGACCCAACTCGCTTTATTTGTTCATGAGACCCAAAAAATATCAGATACGGGCTCCCAGGTAGATGCCATTTTCCTTGACTTCCGGAAGATGTTCGATACAGTTCCGCATTGTCGCCTGATGAACAAAGTAAGAGCCTATGGAATATCAGACTAGCTGTGTGGCTGGATTGAAGAGTTTTTAGCAAACAGAACACAGCCTGTTGTTCTCAATGGAGAGACGTCTACAGACGTTAAAGTAACCTCTGGCGTGCCACAGGGGAGTGTTACGGGACCATTGCTTCTCACAATATATGTAAATGACCTGGTAGATAGTGTCGGAAGTTCCATGCGGCTTTCCGCGAATGATGCTGTAGTATACAGAGACGTTGCAGCATTAGGAATTGCAGCGGAATGCAGGAAGATCTGCAGCGGATAGGCACTTGGTGCAGGGAGTGGCAACTGACCCTTAACATAGACAAATGTAATGTATTGCGAATACATAGAAAGAAGGATCCTTTATTGTATGATTATATGATAGTGGAACAAACACTGGTAGCAGTTATTTCTGTAAAATATCTGGGAGTATGCGTGCGGAACGATTTGAAGTGAAATGATCATATAAAATTAATTGTTGGTAAGGCGGGTGCCAGGTTGAGATTCATTGGGAGAGTCCTTAGAAAATGTAGTCCATCAACAAAGGAGGTGGCAAAAAAACATTCTTTCGACTTATACTTGAATATTGCTCATCAGTGTTTGATCCGTACCAGGTCGGGTTGACAGAGGAGATAGAGAAGACCCAAAGAAGAGCGGCGCGTTTCGTCACAGGGTTTTTTGGTAAGCGTGATAGCGTTACGGAGATGTTTAGCAAACTCAAGTGGCAGACTGTGCAAGAGAGGCGTTCTGCATCGCGGTGTAGCTTGCTGTCCAGGTTTCGAGAGGGTGCGTTTCTGGATGAGGTATTGAATATATTGCTTCCCCCTACTTATACCTTCCGAGGAGATTACGGATGTAAAATTAGATAGATTCGAGCGCGCACGGAGGCTTTCAGGAAATCGTTCTTCCCGCGAACCATACGCGACTGGAACAGTAAAGGGAGGTAATGACAGTGGCACGTAAAGTGCCCTCCACCACACACCGTTGGGTGGCTTGCGGAATATAAATGTAGATGTAGATGTAGAACCTCTCAGCCACAGCGGTGGGCAAACGTGTTCTATCGGAGACAGATGTGATAATTTTGCTGGACACGGGTGTACTTCAACATCACGCTGATAGTTTATAGAGACAGGTGGCTTGCGAACGAGTGTGGCACCGCGATACTGTTGCATGGGAGGTAACTCGTGAGAACATTGGATGTCCGTGACGTTTCATTGCGCCCTCAGAGTTGGAGTCATACCAGATGACTCACCACATCATGACGCCAGGATCAACACCTCTGTTCCTCTCCATAACATTGCAAGAAAGGGGGCCGGAAGTGGTGGACGAGCGGTTCTAGGCGCTTCAGTCCGGAACCGCGCGACTGCTACGGCCGCAGGTTCGAATCCTGCCTCGGGCATGGATGTGTATGATGTCCTTAGGTTAGTTAGGTTTCAGTAGTTCTAAGTTCCAGGGGACTGATGACCTTCGATGTTAAGTCCCATAGTGCTCAGAGCCATTTGAACCATTTGGAAGAATGGGACCTCTCCCCAGGTCGCCGCCATTCTCGCTGAAAATGGTCATTCATTGTAGTGCAGAACCACGACTCATCACTGAACCCAGTGCTACACAGCTCATCAGCAGTTGATGATTCCCGGCAACAGTACCACTCCAGCTGCAGCCAACTGTGTTGTGGTGATACGGGCCGTCTACGCATGGGGCGGTAATTCCGCACGTCAGCTGCTACTGTCTCCGACCAGTGATGCCGGGCGATACAGAAAGTTGCAGGGAGTCCATTGCTTGTACCCGATTGTCAGGAGTTTTTGTGACTGGGTTACGGCATACTTGGTGCAGAATACAGCGAACCTCCTTTCTGGTGCTCAGGCGTATTAGACCGTCCTCACATTCCCATTCAGTCCAACACTTGGCCACTGTCACATCCGAATGACCCACAAATTTTGATACTGGCACGCTTCGACCAGCCTGTCAAAGGGAGACCAATCTTGAGGCCCATTTCAAATTCTCTCCGGAGCTGAGCGCTGTCTCGTATGAGCACGGGGCATCTCCGCGGCCATGACAGGGTTAACTCAACATCTGGCCCTGTTCACATCCCTTATATATCCTAGCAGGCCTCGTAACAGCACTACTCACAAACAACCCCAATGAACTCAGTGACCCTCTAACTGACACAGAGAACCGCAACATATCGTTTACATTGACATCGCACTGTACTTTCTGGATGCTTCACATTTTTTGTCAGGCAGTGTACATAGACCAGACAAGTAGAACCTCAAGTAATAAAATTACTTTAGACGCAAATTTTCAAAAGAGAGTCATAAAATTGGCTCTGTTCAAGAACAGTTAAATCTGTAAGTGGTCGTGCATGAAGCAGCTATGCAATGTCTGCCAGAATGACTGTTACTCTGATCTAATTGTAAAAAGCTTTTTAACTACATGCCGTTTTATTCTCCAACAAGTACGTGCGCCGTTCGCGGTTCGTGTTCATGCCGTTTATTGGTTGTCATCTTCTCTTACGGTACTGCCGCCTCGTTTTCTTATTCCATTTACTGGCGTCACTAACTTCTTGCTCTTTCTTGCCCGTGAGTGGCAGCAGCAGCGCTTATTGATAAGTGCACTCTCGTACCATCTCTAGAGCGACCGCTAGTATTTACGGGTCGTCGTCTGTCGAGAGTTCAGTCCGGACGCAGCAGCAATGAAATCGGGGGCGGAGCGCCAGTGAGGTGCGGACAGCCAGTGCTCGCCGATCGCTGGCGACGCACGTAACTTCAGTGGGAACGACCCGAGTCGGTCGTTCGGCCGCTCGGCTCATCGGACGACGTGTATTTGTTAGCCGACGGCTTGTGGAAACTCGTCCTTGTTGTTCCACAAAAAAAATGTCTCTGAGCACTATGGGACTTAACATCTATGGTCATCAGTCCCCTAGAACTTAGAACTACTTAAACCTAACTAACCTAAGGACATCACACAACACCCAGTCATCACGAGGCAGAGAAAATCCCTTACCCCGCCGGGAATCGAACCCGGGAACCCGGGCGCGGGAAGCGAGAACGCTACCGCACGACCATGAGCTGCGGACTGTTGTTCCACAGTGATTGCTTTTACGATTGCTCGAGTTCTTGTGCAAGTGTGTTTAAGTGGAACGGTGTGTAGCTTCCGTGATTTCCATTGAGGAGATGAATGCCGTCTACGTTTAGGAGTAGTCAGTCGGTCGGTTGAAATAGAGCAGCGAGTGTATCGGGTGGAAGGGAATTGATTAGGCTGGAGGTTGGTTCTTCAGCCGTCCCTAGGTCATGTTGCCACCTGACTGTTTAGTGTTACACTTGGATGCCTGTCTCACCTAAACTGTGCTTAGAGTTTCCTCCCCAGGCCGGCCCTTGGAACACTACTGAGCACCACCGTTTGTTGTTTGTGATTGTCAGGTAATGTGCCAGGACTTCATCTGTGTATTAATATTGTCTGCTTTATGTTTAGTGTCAGGCCTCCAGCAGTGTTTCATTGAAAATTCTTGTTGCTCTGTAATTAGGCCTTCAGCCACATTTGTTTCAGAATCAGTGGCTTTAATATGTAAATCCCTGTCTGTATGGTTTCTCTTTAATTATCTTGAATTCTTGAACGGCCTTCAGTAGTTTTCTGTAAATGTTTATCTGAAGGTTGTCTGTAATTATTCTTGAGTAATTGTTTGGGCTTTCACCCGACAAGATACTTCAAGTTTTCTTAACATGTTTTCCTGTTGTACTGTGTAAAAGCTTATCTTTTAAGTCTATGTAAGGCCTTCAGCCGTTACTCTAAATCCTGATGTTTTAAAAGGAATCATTTAAACTTATTCTGGAGAAGTTACTTGGGCCCTCAGCCGCGAATTGATCTTTGTTGTTGTAAAGAGAAAACTGTGCATTGGTCCGATGAATTAAGTTGTATGTGTTCTTGTATAACTAACAGTAATTGACCTTGGCTCCTTTCCACAATGTGATCTTCTCTGTTCTGCGAAACCGGAGTTTAGTACGATTTGTCTATACACAGAAGCATATACGTAAGTTGCATTAGAAGATGTGTGAACAACTTACTGCACGCGATGCCTTTTACAATTAATTGCCGGCTCCTCAGTGCATCATCATGTCGTGTCATTAGTCAAAAGTAGTTCAAACAAGCCTCAGTTTAAACTGTGTACTTATTTCCATACAACATTACCTTAGTTACATGGAGTGGAAATACGAGGGCTATCCACAAAGTACATTACGTTTTGGGATTAAAAATAAATAAAGTATTGGAAATTTTTTTTATTATATACAGATGAAAGCCACACTTAAATACTACTTTTCTACATAGTTGCCATTTAAATTAAGGCACTTATCGTAGCGATGGACGAGCTTGGAAATTCCTTCGTCGTAAAATTCGGCCGCCTGCGCCTTCAACCACGTGGTTACCTCTTCTTGAAGCTGTGCGTCGTCATTAAAACGCTGCATAGCCAACCACTTCTTCATTGCTGGGAATAAGTGGAAGTCGCTCGGTGCCAGGTCGGGACTGTACGGCGGATGAGGAAACAACTCCCACTTAAAAGATTCGAGAACTCCACGAGTGGCATTTGCCGTGTGGGCCCGGGCGTTGTCGTGAATCAGCAAGATCTTTGAGCCCAACTTTTCACTGCGCTTGTTTTGTATTGCTCTTCTGAGGTTGTGCAGAGTTTGGCTATACCTTTGAGAGTTTATTGTAGTGCCTCTTTCCATGAAATCCACAAAAATCACACCTTTTCTGTCCCAAAAGACAGTCGTCATCACCTTCCTTGCCGACATTGTCTGCATGCATTTCTTGGGTTTTAGGGGGGAATTTGTGTGCCCCCACTGCACTGACTGCAATTTTGTCTCGCAGTTCACATGCTTAACCCATGTTTCGTCACCAGTAACGATGCGATCGAGTAATGAGTCGCCATCTTTCTCGTAAGCGTCCAAAAACGTTAACGCTGCAGCCATTCGCTGATTTTTGTGAATCTCTGTCAAGATTTTTGGTATCCATCTTGCACAAAACTTGTGGTAACCAAGCTTTTCGGTAATGATTTCGTGCAACAAACTTCGTGAAATTTGTGGAAAACTCATAGAGAGTTCCGTTATTGTGAAATTACGGTTTTCACGGACCGCGGCATCGACTTTTCGACAAGTTCGGCAGTCACTATGCTGGATCTTCCACTTCGCTCTTCGTCGTGAACGTTAGTTCGGCCACTTTTAAATTTTATGACCCATTGACGCACTCCACCTTCAGTGATTATGTTGTCCCCATACACTTCACAAAGCTGCCGATAGATTTCTATCGGTGTACAGTGTTTTGCAGTCAGAAACCTTATTACAGCACGCACTTCACACTTCGTGGCATTTTCAATTAACACTGACATTTCAAACTGTCACAGAAACTCAACACAGTGCAGCACGGACCTCTCACTAGCGCGGCAGGATGCCGACTGAGCGGCGGAATGCCATGACACCAAGATGGCCGCGCTAGCCCCGCCCCTAAAGGACACAAACGAAAACGTAATGTACTTTGTGGATAGCCCTCGTATGACGCTTATTACTCTTGTATGCCTAATGAATGTTCTTGGCGCTTGCTGCTCACATGCAGATATTTGACAAACCGTTCTATGTGTCGCATGCGCATCATGTTTACACGTTGACGGTATTTGACGATTATAATAATTGTTCCACACTAAGCCATTATGAGAACAAACTATTTCAGCAAATGTAACCATCATCGCATTGTAATCATAATAATTGAAGACTATGACGATTGCAACTTTGTTAGTGCCACCATGACTGTTTATTGTGCTTGCCATCTTAACGTCCTTTAAAATGGGAATTACAATTTTATTTTGTTTTTACTAAGTCATTTTAAAATGGTGGTTAATTTTAAACATATACCCTCATGCCCGTAGAAGCAGCGATTCATTACCACCCCTGTGCTGTTATCACTGCTAACTTAAATGGTCTACTGCCCGTCTTGCTTGAACGCGAGAATTTTATCCACCACTATCCGAAAATTTTTACGTTTCTCGATTTTAATAAACTGTAATCTTTAAACGAATAACGTCGCTATGTTTGACTTCTTCATTCATATGCATTTCCTTGTGGGTGGTATTTGATGATTTTAATGAGATTTTACAAGTACGACGTACATAAGTCAACGTCTGAGAAACAGCAATTATAATTTCTTTTTATGTTAATTTAAAAGATATTTATAACGAATTATGAATCTTAGAAATGTGTTCCTGCCCGTAAAAGCGGCAACTCTTTAACCGTCTTTATGACGTCACCAGAGCCAACATGAACGGCTTTCCTAATTGCCGTCCGGTTTAAATACCAAAATTTCATCAATTTTGAAATTTTTTGGCTTCATGGGTATAAGCAGATACGTATATGTACCAAATATGCGGTTTCTAACAAATGTCTATGTTGTAAATACCTTTCTCTCTGTGAACTGCTGTGTAATAGTTGTAGATGTTAGAGGAATCGTACCAGCATTTGTTATATACACAACATGTGTATGAACTCCAGTAAAAGTGCCAATTTTAATTTGTAATTTAACTACATCATTTTAAAATTATATTAATAAACAGGTACGTTTTTTATACTTGTATGTTTGAACGCCCGAAGAAGAGGAGTGTATTTGCCACAGTTTAGTAATAATAGTGTTTTACAAATTACATGGCTTCACATTAGGTTCAGTGGGGTAATTTCACAGAAAGCGCGTATCGATAGGGCTTTGACTCTCTCAACAAGAAATGGTAGTGTTGCTGTTTAATCTTAGAATGCACCTTACTAGGAAGTTTTCGTCGACTGTTAACTGTTCTGTACTACGGCGCAATACACAGCTTCACATTTGTAACGTGTAGCTCTAAGGTATGTACGTAACTTATGTTGTAAGTTGAATCTGTGAATTTATCTTATTGTATGACTGTGGAACACATCGTATTTCCACAGTTCTGAAGAGCCCCCCCGTTAGTCGAGTGGAAGACGTAAAGTAAAGAAGTTACATGCGACTTGTGGATGCTCAATATAATGTTAAAGAAATGTTGACACCGCAGCTGAACCTCAAGTCACCGCCTACAGTACGCAGGCATTCTGAGGATAACCATTGGCTGGTCGAAGCCGGTATTTGCCTTCTGAAATATTTCATTTCTTTCCCGCCACAGATCCTTTCTGAGCCCTGTCTAGGTTGCATTGACCGCTGTGAGCTGCTACTGACAATCTGCCAGTGTCTTCACCATTTTCTCTCCATTCAGCCGCACCTCCGGGTTATGTGCGAGTACTGTTTAAATCACCGTGTTGCCCACGCTGTCAGAAACTGCGCCTACCGCAAGAAAAATTTCGATGTCTACGATACTGGACTCAAATAAGAAACAAAGAGGAACTGCATTTGAGTGCGGTGGCAGTGATTTTCTTCTATAGACTTCGCCCTTTTTCATAGGAGTCCGAAGTTAATGACTAAACACGGAAGCGACAGAATTCAGATTACTGTGAAGGCACGAAATTCTGATAACACTGCTCGTCTGTGAGTAACGCGTCCCACCCGGTAACATTCCAATCTGCCTGGCTGTGAACCTGCTGGAAAGTTGTGAGAGAATTTTGATTTTGCATCATCAAAGTACGACGCAAAGTTTTCAGAACACGAGCGGCATACCAAAGGGGCACGACCGAACTTGGAGAAAACTGCACGGTATGAGCGAATAACTGGCGCTTGCGTAGGAGTTTTAATAAGTGCTAATGAGCTCTTCATAATATTAATGTAAAATAATTATAGCCGATCGTGGCAGTAGATGTTATTCTTAAAAAAAACCAGTTTCAGTGTATTTTGCAGCTAACATCTTCCAGCATGTTCCTCGACTTCCATAATAAACAAGTTTTCAAATTTTCGCTACAATTAGAAACTTATGTTTTAAATTACAAGATGGGATCTAGTATGAATCGAGCAAGAAGTAATTATAAAGTTACAAATTGACTGTACAAACTATATGAAGCGGGATCTCGCTAAATTAAAGTAATTTGATTATCTCACCCAGAAAAGCCCTTGAGTTAGCTGACATTTTCAAACCATAAACATGCATCACGCGAGTGACATTTCAGCGATATGTGGGTATCGCAGTGCCAACTACTGTGACATTAACGATGACATACATAGATTTCTTTGCTGAAGTTACATGAACAGAAATGCATATTTACGATGCATACAGTAGGGCTGTAAGGGGTGACACGTACACAGGGAGAGTACTTTTCGTGCAAGACACACCAGACACTAGAAACGATAAATTAATAAACAAAATGTTACACTGTTGTAGATGTTCGCTAATACAGGATGCGGAGAAAACGACATTTACAACCTGCCAGAAACGATAAGTACATGACAAGTAACAACTCCATGTAAGACAGAACTCAAATTCTTTTGACTACTTACACGTTGCTATAACGATAGTAACGTTAGTGGCTTAATATTTTCCTCTTTGTCATTCACATAGCAATTGCAGTTGTTGAAAACGGACTGACACAGTAGTCGAAATATTTCTTGCACTCTGCTGGCGCTATGGGAAACCGAAGAAAATATTAACAGATAGTGTTTTCGTCGTTGCTTTACACGTTTGTTTCAGTGTAACTCCTGGACAGGAACAGGTGACAGCATAATACACGTACATAATTATTCAAAAAATAACTATACTTTAAACTTTATATAATTTATTTAATTTCTTCACAATGTCGTGAATGGAAACATCAACATTTTAATAGTAATATAGAACATTTTCTGCATTAAAGAGAAAAATAGTACACATTTTTGTTTATATTTAATATTCCAATATATGTGTTACAGGCTGATGACAATGTAATTCAATGACATGTAATTCGTCTGCATATGAAAAACAGGCCTGATGTTGTTTAACTACGCTATTAGTGATCAATATATATAATCAATGACAACTGTAGGATATCTATATCGATTCACCGTCTACTTGTAGAGAGCACTGATGTTATGTGTTTCAATGAAAAAATGGTGAAGAAGTGAGGCTCAATCACATAGAAGGCTGTCCACAAAATATTGCATCCACCAATTTTTGAGTGATGGTCGCATTGTGTGTTTTTTTTTTCAACTTCAGAAACTGCTGCAATATTCGTTACGAGCTTTTAGTCAATTGTAGGCATTAGACAGGCACTACCGTGGAGAACACTACTTCGGTATTACGTTAAATTATACTGTTACCATTTCGAGAGCGTACTTTCCAAGATCTAAGAGAAACAACTGAAAGAGTTGAAAACAAGTTACTGGTCTGGATGGAATCCCAGTTCGGGTTTACAAAGAGTAACCTACTCTACAGCATTGGTCCCATACTTAGCTTGCATTATTGCAAATCTTTCACCCAACGAAAAGCACTAGGCGATTGAAAAAAAGGGCAGGTGGTTCCTGTGTATAAGAAGGGAAAAGAACGGAGCCATAAAATTACAGGCCAATATCCTCAACATCGGTATGCTACAGAATCCTTGAACATTTTCTCAGTTCGAATATAATAAACTTCCTAGACACAGAAAAGCTAATATCCACGAATCTGTAGGATTTGGGAAAGCATTGTTCATGTGAAACTCAGCTTGCAATTTCTCACACGATATTCTGTGAACTGTGGATGAAGAGCAACAGGCAGATTCCATACTCATAGATTCCCGAAAAGTATTTGAGACGGTATCCCACTGCAGACTGCTTACGTAGGTACGAGCATAATAGAAAGAGTTCCCATATATTTTGGTGGCTTGAAGACTTCTTGAGTAATAGAACCCAGTACGTTGCCCTTGATGGTGCGAGTTCATCAGAGACAAGGGTATCGTTAGGAGTGCCTCAGGGAAGTATGATAAGACCTCTATTTTTGTCTATACACATAAGTCATCTGGCAGACAGGATGGGCATCACTCTACGGTTATTTACAGATGATGCTTTGGTGAAAGTAAGGTGCCAAAGTTGAGTGACTATAGGAGGATTCAAGAAGGCCTAGACAAAATTTCTAGTTGGTGTGATGAATCGTAGATAGCTCTTAATGAAGAAAAATGTAAGTTAATGCATAAGAGTAAGACAAACAAACCCGTAATGTTCAGATACAATGCGATAGCAAATGGAATGAGAATGTGAGGATTGTGGCAGGGAAGGCGAATGATCGACTTCACTTTATTGGGAGAATTTTGGGAAATAGTGGTTCATCTGTAAAGGAGACCGTGTTGTAGCGGAAGAGGTAGAAGGCACCATATTAAGACTCGTCTGAGTTTTCCAAGTGATTTATTATTTCCAGATACAGTGCCCCTGTTCCTCTCAGTCTGCGTCATCAGTTCCCGCAATGCTGAGGACACCACTTTGCTGTCTGTGAAATGGCTTGGCGCGGAATGGCTGCCTTAGCAACCCGTGCATGCACTGCAGTGTGTCGGCCTTGTACAGCCACGATGTCAGGACGCGCAGGCAGTCGACTCAGCGGTCTTCGCCCCTGCTGCCTCAGTGCCGCTCACCAAGAGCCGCAGGCGGCTCACTTCATGCTTCTTTGCCATCGTGGTTCAGATCACGGGCGACAACAAGCGCCTGATATCCGATGTCGAAATCTGTGGCCCTCGCCCTGGATGTCTCTGGTGCGTGTTGGGAGCCAAGACGATTGCCCGTGGTAGCGAGCCATGGAGTGGCCTGCTACTGGCTGACTATGGACCCCGCGTCGACCTCAGAGGGTCTAACCACCCGCCGGGGACTGGAACGCTGCGCCCCATCTGCTGCTGTGTGTAGTCTGTTGCGTGACACGCCCCACCGTCCAGGAAAGCTGCCACACTTGAATGCTTTGTTAGTGAACTGGCACCTATTTATATGTGGCTGTGTGCCTCTGTTTTGCTAAATGTGCTGCTCCATGTCACGTAATCATAACACTTAGGTTGGCCAGTGAGCCCCTTCTGCCTGTGACTTGCGCCATGAAAACTGCTGCATGTACTTTTCCTGGCGGTTCTATGGCCCTGTAGCCCCTATTTTACTTCGCAACTGCTGGTGAGCATAACTCACTGTAAACAAGCCCGCATAAGGCTGTAATTTGCATACTCAGAAATATTGCACCAAAACTGACTTTTGCTATCCCAAACGATAGTGCCACTACAGTGTATAGGACGCTAGTGAGACCTATTCTTGAATACTGCACGAGTGTTTGGGATCCGCACCAGCTTGCATTAAAGAAAGACATTGAAACAATTCAACAACGGGCTGCTGGTAGGATCAAACAACACGCAACATGTGGCTATTCCTGCTGTTCGAAATACCATCACGACAAATGAGGCCTCGTCAGTAAACAGAAAGCTTTGGAGGAAATGTGGCCGATCAATCCATTGTTCGAGCAACCACTGACACGATGTGACCGTTGGTGTAAAGTCAGTCACAAGCATTGTATGGACTCACTGTGGCTGATATGGGTATAATTGTTGTTCGTGGAGTATTCGCCACACGCTAGTACGTGCAGCGCTCATTTGACGTGCAGTACGACGGGTACTTCTAGTGGGGTCATGTTCGAGCACCTCCTCTTCAAAATCGGGTGTGCGACTGGTGCTCATGTTGCCAGGTCTCTCGTTTCTTCTTTCCAGCGAACCAGTCTCCCACATTCGTCGATCGAGAGAAACGGACAAATGTGACGGATGATGCCTGTTATGAAATCGTTCCCTGTACAGCCTTTCAGCAGCGAGAGCATTCCAACGTGCTTCCCCGTACACGAGGTGCTTGTCAGTGAGTTCTGCGAAACTGTACTGGTACTGCTCCATCGTATTGCATTGCACGTCTCTGAATAGCACTGCGTCATGAAAGGGTTTGTCGTTGATTGATAGCACATTCTGTCATGGAACAATGTAAATACGATACAATATCACCTTATGGATAAGGTAAGTAAACAAGACCGGGATCATGATTTTCTAGGTATCAGGCTCGTCCTCCTTGTTTACTTGCAGGAAATAAAGAATGTGCAATAACAAACCAGCACAGTGCATGTAAACTTGTACACATGTTAGTCGTAAATAAGCTGGTAATGCTAGACAAAGCGATAATCAAGTTTACTACTGCTTAAGCTGGCTTCACCAACCTCCCTGCCTCAGATTGTTCTGTGGAGCATTCTCTAAGTAATGTAACATTTTTGCATGGTCTTACAGAAACACCCTGTATATACATACAGGTTGTTTAACAATTTTACAATGTTACTTATAATCCGTCTTGATTGCAAAAAATGTTTATTGGCATGACCGGTTTCGGTTCCTCTAGAACCATCTTCAGATCTGTAACGATAATGATACTAATTTACTACTTCACGAATGGAAACCTTTTTCATCCTATCCAATCATCATCGAATGTACCAGAACGTACCTGCAATTTCGGTTACAGAAGTAACACGTCCACACACCGCACCTTCGCATGCTGCATCACATGAAATTGGTTAGCAGAATACATGTCATTTATACAGGGCTATTACAAATGATTGAAGCGATTTCATAAATTCACTGTAGCTCCATTCAATGACATATGGTCACGACACACTACAGATACGTAGAAAAACTCATAAAGTTTTGTTTGGCTGAAGCCGCACTTCAGGTTTCTGCCGCCAGAGCGCTCGAGAGCGCAGTGAGACAAAATGGCGACAGGAGCCGAGAAAGCGTATGTCGTGCTTGAAATGCAGTCAGTCATAACAGTGCAACGACACTTCAGGACGAAGTTCAACAAAGATCCACCAACTGCTAACTCCATTCGGCGATAGTATGCGCAGTTTAAAGCTTCTGGATGCCTCTGTAGGGGGAAATCAACGGGTCGGCCTGCAGTGAGCGAAGAAACGGTTGAACGCGTGCGGGCAAGTTTCACGCGTAGCCCGTGGAAGTCAACGAATAAAGCAAGCAGGGAGCTAAACGTACCACAGCCGACGGTGTGGAAAATCTTACGGAAAAGGCTAAAGCAGAAGCCTTACCGTTTACAATTGCTACAAGCCCTGACACCCGATGACAAAGTCAAACGCTTTGAATTTTCGGCGCGGTTGCAACAGCTCATGGAAGAGGATGCGTTCAGTGCAAAACTTGTTTTCAGTGATGAAGCAACATTTTTTCTTAATGGTGAAGTGAACAGACAGAATGTGCGAATCTAGGCGGTAGAGAATCCTAACGCATTCGTGCAGCAAATTCGCAATTCACCGAAAGTTAACGTGTTTTGTGCAATCTCACGGTTTAAAGTTTACGGCCCCTTTTTCTTCTGCGAAAAAAAACGTTACAGGACACGTGTATCTGGACATGCTGGAAAATTGGCTCATGCCACAACTGGAGAGCGACAGCGCCGACTTCATCTTTCAACAGGATGGTGCTCCACCGCACTTCCATCATGATGTTCGGCATTTCTTAAACAGGAGATTGGAAAACCGATGGATCGGTCGTGGTGGAGATCATGATCAGCAATTCATGTCATAGCCTCCACGCTCTCCCGACTTAACCCCATGCGATTTCTTTCTGTGGGGTTATGTGAAAGATTCAGTGTTTAAACCTCCTCTACCAAGAAACGTGCCAGAACTGCGAGCTCGCATCAACGATTCTTTCGAACTCATTGATGGGGACATGCTGCGCCGAGTGTGGGAGGAGCTTGATTATCGGCTTGATGTCTGACGAATCACTAAAGGGGCACATATCGAACATTTGTGAAAGCCTAAAAAAACTTTTTGAGTTTTTGTATGTGTGTGCAAAGCATTGTGAAAATATCTCAAATAATAAAGTTATTGTAGAGCTGTGAAATCGCTTCAATCATTTGTAATAACCCTGTATTGATTATAACACTATTACCGATAGGTGGCGTCTGATACATTTAATACATTGTATATGCACATACTGTATTAAGTGGATTTTTGTTAGTTACTTTTATCTCTAAAAATACTTAATGAAAATCTGTAGATGTCAAGGTTAAAATCTACACTTGTCAAAATTAAAATACACACCCTCCTGCGCGGCCCTCTTGCCCACGGCCATGGACGTCAGACGACTGGGCGGATCGCGGCACAACACCGAAATGGCGGGAACCGCGGAAGCAGACCATAGAGGAAAACAAGTCTACACCAGCGCCATGGCTATAGAAATCGCCCTTTGTTTTTAGATCGTATAAAAGTGTTATTTTACTGTGTATTTTAATTTTGACAAGTATAGATTTTAACCTTGACATCTACAGATTTTAATTAAGTATTTTTAGAGATAAAAGTAAATTACAAAAATCTACTTAATACAGTGTGTGCATATGTAATGTAACAAATGTACCAGACGCCACCCGTCGGTAATAGTGTTATAATTAATATAGATGATGTGCATTCTGCCAACCAATTTTATGTGACACAGCATGTGAAGGTTGCGGTGTGTGGACGTGTTACTTCTGTAATCGAAATTGCAGGTACGTTCTGGTACATTTGATGGTGACTGGATAGGATGAAAGAGGTTTGCATTCGTGAAATAGTAAATTAGTATCATTATCGTTACAGATCTGAAGATGGTTCTAGAGGAACCGAAACTGGTCATGTGAATAAACATTTTATGCAATCAAGACGGATTATAAGTAACACTGTAAAACCACTGATTGCGGTTATCCCATCAGAAATTATGTCTGTTTCTGCAATGTTTAACAGTTCTCATTACAGGATTCCAAGGGATGTAGAAGGGACCATTATAAAAGTTTTGATAAGTAACCTGTGTCCAGAAAAGTACCATTTGGGTATAAAATAAGTCTTTGCCCTGGAATCTCATTAACGGGAGTAGAATTGTCTTGAGTGATGAGTCCGGTTTCGAACTGAGCCCGAAACTGGAGTAGACGTGTCTGGAGACGCTTCGGACTGCGATGGGATACCAAGGTGACTACCGCCAGCCAAATGGCCTAACGACCAGTATTGATGGTCTGGGTTACCATTTTGTTTAATAACAAGTTCCCTTTGGTTGCCATCTGCGACACCCTTACAGCACAGCGATATGTCAACAATATTTTACGCCCTGTTTTATTGTCCTTCATGACAAGCCATCCTTACATTTCAGTAACACAATGATGCCCATGCACGGCAAGAGTTTTTACTTGTCTTCGTGCTTGCCAAACCGTGCCAATGGTCGACAACATAGCCGAATCTCTTCCCAGTTGAGCACGTTAGGAGCATTACAGGTGTTGTGTACATACAGGGTGTTTCAAAAATGACCAGTATATTTGAAACGGCAATAAAAACTAAACGAGCGGCGATAGAAATACACCGTTTGTTGCAATATGCTTGGGACAACAGTACATTTTTAGGCGGACAAACTTTCGAAATTACAGTAGTTACAATTTTCAACAACAGATGGCGCTGCAAGTGATATGAAAGATATAGAAGACAACGCAGTCTGTGGGTGCGCCATTCTGTACGTCGTCTTTCTGCTGTAAGCGTGTGCTGTTCACAACGTGCAAGTGTGCTGTAGACAACATGGTTTATTCCTTAGAACAGAGGATTTTCTGGTGTTGGAATTCCACCGCCTAGAACACAGTGTTGTTGCAACAAGACGAAGTTTTCAACGGAGGTTTAATGTAACCAAAGGACCGAAAAGCGATGCAATAAAGGATCTGTTTGAAAAATTTCAACGGACTGGGAACGTGACGGATGAACGTGCTGGAAAGGTAGGGCGACCGCGTACGGCAACCACAGAGGGCAACGCACAGCTAGTGCAGCAGGTGATCCAACAGTGGCCTCGGGTTTCCGTTCGCCGTCTTGCAGCTGCGGTCCAAATGACGCCAACGTCCACGTATCGTCTCATGCGCCAGAGTTTACACCTCTATCTATACAAAATTCAAATGCGGCAACCCCTCAGCGCCGCTACCATTGCTGCACGAGAGACATTCGCTAACGATATAGTGCACAGGATTGATGACGGCGATATGCATGTGGGCAGCATTTGGTTTACTGACGAAGCTTATTTTTACCTGGACGGCTTCGTCAATAAACAGAACTGGCGCATATGGGGAACCGAAAAGCCCCATGATGCAGTCCCATCGTCCCTGCATCCTCAAAAAGTACTGTCCTGGGCCGCCATTTCTTCCAAAGGAATCATTGGCCCATTTTTCAGATCCGAAACGATTACTGCATCACGCTATCAGGACATTCTTCGTGAATTTGTGGCGGTACAAACTGCATTAGACGACACTGCGAACACCTTGTGGTTTATGCAAGATGGTGCCCGGCCACATCGCACGGCCGACGTCTTTTATTTCCTGAATGAATATTTCGACGATCGTGTGATTGCTTTGGGCTATCCGAAACGTACAGGAGGCGGCGTGGATTGGCCTCCCTATTCGCCAGACATGAACCCCTGTGACTTCTTTCTGTGGGGACACTTGAAAGACCAGGTGTACCGCCAGAATCCAGAAACAATTGAACAGCTGAAGCAGTACATCTCATCTGCATGTGAAGCCATTCCGCCAGACACGTTGTCAAAGGTTTCGGGTAATTTCATTCAGAGACTACGCCATATTATTGCTACGCATGGTGGATATGTGGAAAATACCGTACTATAGAGTTTCCCAGACCGCAGCGCCATCTGTTGTTGAAAATTGTAACTACTGTAATTTCGAAAGTTTGTCTGCCTGAAAATGTACTGTTGTCCCAAGCATATTGCAACAAACGGTGTATTTCTATCGCTGCTCGTTTAGTTGTTATTGCTGTTTCAAATATACCGGTCATTTTTGAAACACCCTGAAGTTCCGCGTAGTCAGCGCGTACACAACTTTCCCACTAGAGCGCGCCCCGCTAAGCACAACAGTGCAGGCGCAGCGCTCGTCCATCTCCGCACTACGAGATGGCGCGGCCATAGAGACGGACCAAATTCTGCTTTCGCCGATCCGCGTATTAATATGTAACGCAGCCACTGAGATTGCTGCTAACGTAGAACCTTTTCTCCTCGCCGATCACACTTGCGCAGTGATACATGAACGCGCGAGGTATTATAACGAGTGTACAGACCTCCGATTAGTCCGTCTGCACTTGTCTGTACCAGTCTATAGTCAAGTTTCAGTCTGCGCCTGATAAGATTACCATATTCCTGTACAGAGCCATGAAGATAAATGTATAGACACTTTTGTCAAGCATCAGAGATATATGTGAGAATTAGATTAACGTACCAATGCTAAAGGAACTTCAGATTGTCAATTGTAAATAGCATCCAGAACCAAGTTAAGTAATTTTTATGCTTGTTATTATTTTAATAAATTCCAGTATTTTAAACATAGCTGCGCTACAGCAACGGTTCCACGTCTAAAGATTAAAAAACAGCCGACCAGTTGCAAAGGATAAAGTAATCTTTACCTAGGTTTCAATAGATATAAATCTATCTTCTTCAGAAGACGGCAATATTACAGTAACATGGAGTAAATGTGTGTGAAAATTAATCAAGTTCTGTTTAAAGTTGGTCACCGTCAATCTGCTACTCTAAGCGTGCATGTGGCATTTCTGTCATCTGACCTAACGGCAGAAGATAAACACGCCACGTTAAGACCACGAGACATATTGCTGACACTCGCCTACTTCGTTACAGCGAAAAGTCAAATAATCTGATGGTGTGTATACTGAAGATCTTACAGTACGAACACCACAACGGGCAAAGCCGGGATTTTGGCGACCTAACGCGCCAATTGGACAGAATTAGGCACGATATCCTTCGGGAGGACATACAACCACTCTGCCAATGAATGCGATGCCGAATAAGTGCTTGCGTATGTAATCAATTGTTTACCTGTATATGTACATCACATCTAACGATTTCCGTCCAATTCGGATAATTCCTTCGTGGCTCATAGTTTTTTATCTTTGTTATTGGTGATTCGCCAACTGGAGATATCGGCACGGAAAAAACACGGGTCAGGGAAGACGGAGCAGCCTGCCATCGCCGAAGTAGCCGTGTGTCGGCGCTCGCTTGTGTGGGGGAAGCTGCGCCCTCCTCCGTCGGCGCATGCCTCGGGCGAGACGGAGGACGTGCTCCTGGCGCTGCGAGCCAAACCCACGCCGGATAGGGAATTAAACTTTGAGAAAGTACCCAATTTCTGGCGCGCTGCGGCGCGATGCCGCGCTGAGCAGAGGGAAGGATGGCGGGGGAGCGAGAGAGAGAAAAATAGAGAGAGAGGGGGGGGGGGGGAGGGAGTCCTGATTGGCGAGCCGGGACTCCGCTGTCGGCTCCTTCAAAACACAATCTTTCTTCGCCGCTCACTCCAGCCGCGCCGCAATAATTGAATTCCCGGCGGGCCGACGCGGAAAAGTCCGCTGCTCTGACTTGTGCGATTGGTTCCGGGCGGCTTTGTATCAGCGCGTCGCGCTGCGCCGCGCCACCGCTGCGGCTCAGCAAACCCACTGCCGAGGGGCAGCGTGCGTGCGACAGCGCGTCTGCACTGCCGCCGCCGCTTACGCACTGACAGAAATCCTTAGACCTGTTCCACACTATGTGGTTTCATTTGGTTCGTTTCGTTTCTGGTACCAACCGAAAGCGAATGAAAACCTTTCACACGTATACGGTTCAAATTAGGTTTTGTGTTTTCTCCAATACCCAGACTCATCAGCGATCAGGAAGAGAAGTTGTTGCCACGGGATAAAAAAACCAAGGAGGAATACTAGAATTCATTGGGAGCACTCTCCTATAGCAGGAATTTGGAGTATTCTACGCCATTTTCCCGAAGCTAGGAGAGCAAGAAGACAAATTTTTTAATTACTTCCGGATATCAACGAAATTATTTGATAAATTACGCATGAAGTTAAAAGAAATATATTTTTGAGGTAATATATTCAACCGTGTACTATATTATACACTGAAGCGCCAAACAAAGTGTTATAGGCATGCTTATCCAAATATAGGGAGATGTAAACAGACATAAGACGGCGCTGCGCCTCTACTGTATAAGACAATAAGCGTCTGGCGCAGTTGTTAGATCAGTTACTGCTGCTACAATGGCAGGTTATCAAGATTTAAGTGAGTTTGAACGTGGCGTTATAGTCGGCGCACGAGCGATGGGGCACAGTATCTCCGAGGTGGCGATGAAGTGGCGATTTTCCCGTACGACCATTTCACGAGTTCACGAGCGTACCGTGAATTTCAGGAATCCGGTAAACTAGTAAGTACTAAAAACTTACCTGTCTCTACGAAAAATAAATGCTTCTTGTTTATAATTTAGGTCAGGTTACGTGTAGCGTTGGACTCATAAGTATAATTACACGTCGTCGTGGAAATTTACAACATACATAATTTTATTTCAATTATGGTAACACACCATAGGATTAGATTAAGAAGTGTCATCACTTCTGTCTTTAAATTGGTCATAGGTTGTGTTCCAAAAATGAACAGCATAGTGAACTAAGTGATGACACTTTCTGCAGGACAGACTTTTTTTTTCCGCAGCTCGTGGTCGTGCGGTAGCGTTCTCGCTTCCCACGCCCGGGTTCCCGGGTTCGATTCCCGGCGGGGTCAGGGATTTTCTCTGCCTCGTGATGACTGGGTGTTGTGTGCTGTCCTTAGGTTAGTTAGGTTTAAGTAGTTCTAAGTTCTATGGGACTGATGACCATAGATGTTAAGTCCCATAGTGCTCAGAGCCATTTTGACCATCTTTTTGCAGGACAGTGCTCAAGCACGTACAGTACAAGCTGTTACTGATTTGTTTGACTGATGGGGCTGCTAAGTGCTATGTGACCTACTGCAAAGTTCAAATGGCTCTGAGCACTATGAGACTTAACTTCTGAGGTCATCAGTCGCCTAGAGCTTAGAACTACTTAAACCTAACTAACCTAAGGACATCCTGCCCGAGGCAGGATTCGAACTTGCGACCGTAGCTGTCGCGCGGTTCCAGACTGTAGCGCCTAGAACCGCTGGCCACCCCGGCCGGCTCACCTACTGCACTCCCCTGACTTAAGCCCTCGTGAGTTCAACTCGATTTCTAAACTGAAGGAATCACTTCACGGCATTCGCTTCACGATTGCTACAAATTCGTCGGGCAACAGACAGCGCGGCTCGAACTGTCAGCACAACTGGCCTCGCTAAGAGTATCCTACGACTTCCACATCGCTAGCAACGAGTTATACACAATGCTGGTGACTACTTCGAAGCTCAGTAAAACTTTGAAATGCGTATCTATTTTGTATGAGCTGTAAATAAATAGTTACCACTATTAAAGTTCCAACCCTCGTATATAAAGTACGCTGGTGGTAACACACAATCAATGCCTTCTCTGCGCGATAGGAAGGATTAAGAGAAGTTTAGAAGAGGGTACGTATGTAGCTTTGTTTGGTCATTTAATATCAAATCAGTATTGTGAAGCAGATTTTTTTGATTTCCAGGGTTTCCAACAGATTAAATTTGAAACCTTCCCGTGTCCTCTATATCTCTTTTTTGTTACGCAATAACCGTCTCCTTCTATATCTCTTTTTGTTACTCAACCTTCCCTTCTACAATAACCTATGAAACCTTCCCTTAGGATTTAAACCTCTTGCGTAATAATAACAAATGAAATCTTCCCTTTGAAATTAATTCTCTTTCTCAATCTTCGCATACAAATTTAATTGCTGCTTATTAAAAGCGATTTTCTGATTATTTCGACGAAACATAGAATGTGTCGTCGTCGTGGCCCTCAGTCGTTATCTGCAATAACGCAAAACTATTCCTTACCTTTTTTACTGTTACTGGATCGCCATCTGACTGCTACATCGAACTGCGACATGCATATACTTACTCTGTTTTACTATACTTTATTAGCTGCTGGTGGGCTGTCATAATAAGTGGCTGTATTTATTACCAAAGCTGACGTTATTCTTTAATTAATTTGACTGACGTTACGTAATTCATAGTTAATCTTTTTCTTGACAACAATAAAATTTTGCAAAGTTTTACGTTGATGGTTTTTGGGATGGATTATAATCAGCAATGCAATATTGCTGGCAAAAATTAATTATATTCTGAATGAAATGATTTTGCAAACGTACAAATGAGACTTACTTTTTACAATTATCTTACAACTAGAATTGCGCAACCATACTTTCAATAGTCTTGAGTTTCTCAAAAAAATAAGTCAATAATATTAGTTCCTCTTATGATAATAGTTAGCTGATGTCTAAATCTCTTGTAACTCATAGCTGGTGGCTGGCAGGCACACCGCTCCTCTCAACCTCTCGCTTCATACCAACTCGCTTTACATCTCGCTTACTATTGACTAACTACGAACGCTAAAGTGCGGTCTCTCCTGCCAACAATGCTTTCTGGTGCAGACAATCCCTGCTACCATTACAAAATGTGTCAATGCGCGGTCTTTCCGGCTCTGTTCTTAAAATGTATCCATACGCTGTCTCTCCCCCATTTTTAAATTTATATCAATGTGCGATCTCTCTTGCCAACAGTACTTTGGTGCAGACATTCCCTGCTACCACAATTATTTCCAACATGACAAATATTAATTATTCCTACTTAATCCTATTAATAAAATATAAAGATTGTTCATAAAATGTGGTTTGACAATAGACAATAGAAATATACACGTCTTACACATTTTTGGTCATTGTTTATTAAGTGGGGGCGTGGAATGTGCATGGTAGCTATGGTTCCCACTCAGTACGTGATTGGCAAGTGTGGATTCATAGCTTTGCAATCTCCAACTGCTTTCACATTTAGCAAACCTAGATGCTATGTGGCTGCCTGATTTTGTAGTGTCGCTACCCAGTTTTTAGTGAAATTAATATGAGGTGGTAAGTAAGCCCCCACGAAGTATTGCAATAGGAGCTGTAGGGTGGTAGCTGCTGTTTGGCAACATATGTGTCAGGATAACATTTACGCACAAGATGGGCTAGCCACAGTCAGCAGAAAACTTCTCTGCACAGCGGTAAGAGTCATAACGGGCGGCTGGCTGTCACAACGCGAGGGCAAGCCTCTTGTTATGGGCTACGTGATTGGGTGCCAGGTTTCTGAGTGACAAACACACACCTGAGCCATATAAACAGGTCTGAATTTTGATGCAGAGACAGTTTAGGGTCCGACAACACCACCACGCCGCCAGAGCCGAGCTGGGCGAGGAGACGACTGGGCTTTGTCAGTAGCAGCCATGGGTACGAGTCGAGGTTGGGCCAGCTGTCCGGCTAGTCGTCAGCATCGCAGGGCGCTTATGTGAGCACCACACGGAATCAGCCATCCACGAGCCAGTACTGGCCAGGATCAAAGTAGTGAGGCGTGTTTGCCTTACTGATCCAAGGACGGAAGTTGAATAAAAGCATTCCTTTCGGTCAGCAGTGTATCAAGACCACTCGTCCCATCAAGTGCGACTGGATTCCTCAGAGTGTTGTCAGTGGAGATCTTCGAGACTGTCACCGTGCCGTTTGGTGATAGCAAAGGAAGCAGCAACGCTTGCAACCGCCATCCGTGGATGAATAAGAAGACTAGACTACTGCAGGGGTGTAGTTTCGTCGATACAGGGTGGGGTGAGTGCAGTTTGTTTGAGTCTGTTTTCAGTAAATTTTTGCCAGGAGTTGAGTTGTGCTTGTACGTTCAGTAAGTGGCAAGACCTTTTTTTTTGTTGAGGGGACTTAATTTGAAGTGTTAGTTTTCACCTGGTTGATGCTGGCGACGTGGTGTTCATGAGTAAGAGGAATGGCTCATTGTCTTATCATACAGAATCTGTTAACCATGAGTAGTGATCTGGGAAGTGAAGCTAAGTTTAGTCATTGTTTCGATGTGTTGTAGTAATTATAAGCAGCCACTCAAGCGAGAGAAATTAAGTTATAGTAAGGAGCATGAAGTGTTACTGTTCAGTGTTCTCGTAATTTGATTCTGTTTTGTTCAGAGCCAGAAATATGACCCGACATTTAAGCGTGTAAGGTAGTGAGCAGTGTTAAAATAGTGATATGGTTATGTGCTTACTTTCGTTTATATTTGCGCAATGATAATAGGTAATCATGTCATGGTCAGTACCACAGGGAGCAGGTTTTTCAGTGCCGCAAGGGATCATCACAGAGGAGGTATTGAAAATCGTAAAAGATGAAGTAGATAAGGTGCGAGAGGACAATGCACAGTGGTCTAAGAGTTTAGAATTAGTTGATTCTGAGGTGACGAAAATACACTCCTGGAAATTGAAATAAGAACACCGTGAATTCATTGTCCCAGGAAGGGGAAACTTTATTGACACATTCCTGGGGTCAGATACATCACATGATCACACTGACAGAACCACAGGCACATAGACACAGGCAACAGAGCATGCACAATGTCGGCACTAGTACAGTGTATATCCACCTTTCGCAGCAATGCAGGCTGCTATTCTCCCATGGAGACGATCGTAGAGATGCTGGATGTAGTCCTGTGGAACGGCTTGCCATGCCATTTCCACCTGGCGCCTCAGTTGGACCAGCGTTCGTGCTGGACGTGCAGACCGCGTGAGACGACGCTTCATCCAGTCCCAAACATGCTCAGTGTGGGACAGATCCGGAGATCTTGCTGGACAGGGTAGTTGACTTACACCTTCTAGAGCACGTTGGGTGGCACGGGATACATGCGGACGTGCATTGTCCTGTTGGAACAGCAAGTTCCCTTGCCGGTCTAGGAATGGTCGAACGATGGGTTCGATGACGGTTTGGATGTACCGTGCACTATTCAGTGTCCCCTCGACGATCACCAGTGGTGTACGGCCAGTGTAGGAGATCGCTCCCCACACCATGATGCCGGGTGTTGGCCCTGTGTGCCTCGGTCGTATGCAGTCCTGATTGTGGCGCTCACCTGCACGGCGCCAAACACGCATACGACCATCATTGGCACCAAGGCAGAAGCGACTCTCATCGCTGAAGACGACACGTCTCCATTCGTCCCTCCATTCACGCCTGTCGCGACACCACTGGAGGCGGGCTGCACGATGTTGGGGCGTGAGCGGAAGACGGCCTAACGGTGTGCGGGACCGTAGCCCAGCTTCATGGAGACGGTTGCGAATGGTCCTCGCCGATACCCCAGGAGCAACAGTGTCCCTAATTTGCTGGGAAGTGGCGGTGCGGTCCCCTACGGCACTGCGTAGGATCCTACGGTCTTGGCGTACATCCGTGCGTCGCTGCGGTCCGGTCCCAGGTCGACGGGCACGTGCACCTTCCGCCGACCACTGGCGACAACATCGATGTACTGTGGAGACCTCACGCCCCACGTGTTGAGCAATTCGGCGGTACGTCCACCCGGCCTCCCGCATGCCCACTATACGCCCTCGCTCAAACTCCGTCAACTGCACATACGGTTCACGTCCACGCTGTCGCGGCATGCTACCAGTGTTAAAGATTGCGATGGAGCTCCGTATGCCACGGCAAACTGGCTGACACTGACGGCGGCGGTGCACAAATGCTGCGCAGCTAGCGCCATTCGACGGCCAACACCGCGGTTCCTGGTGTGTCCGCTGTGCCGTGCGTGTGATCATTGCTTGTACAGCCCTCTCGCAGTGTCCGGAGCAAGTATGGTGGGTCTGACACACCGGTGTCAATGTGTTCTTTTTTCCATTTCCAGGAGTGTATATTATCACAAATCTCCGGAGTACAGAGAGAAATTGCGGAGAGAGGACGATGACCGCTGATCGAGAACGATCAACCGAGGAATAACTCGATTATGCAAATGATGGAAAGAAGAGAAAGAATGGACGCTAGGAGGAAGAAGAAGGATGAAGCTTGTTTATAATTTTTTCAATAGATTAGATTGTAAAAAGTGTGGAAGACGATGTAGAATGAGCATTAAATTCGTATATTATATTACAAAGAACCCCCGCATGAACCATGGACCTTGCCGTTGGTGGGGAGTCGTTCGTGCCTCAACGATACAGATAGCCGTACCGTAGGTGCAACCACAAAGGAGGGGTATTTGTTGAGAGCCCAGACGAACGTGTGGTTCCTGAAGAGGGGCAGCAGCCTTTTAAGTAGTTTCAGGGGCAACAGTGTGGACGATTGATTGACCTTGTAACATCAAAAACAGCAATGCTGTGCTGGTACTGCAAACGGCTGAAACCAAGGTGAAACTACAGCCGGCATGCAGCTTTACTGTATGGTTAAATGCTGATGGCGTCCTCTAAAATAGTTCCTCATTCGGATCTGTGGTCGTGGACTACTCACAAGGGAACCTCCCCATCGCACCCCCCTCAGATTTAGTTATAAGTTGGCACAGTGGATAGGCCTTGAAAAACTGAACACAGATCAATCGAGAAAACTGGAAGAAGTTGTGTGGAACAATGAAAAAAATAAGCAAAATATACGAACTCAGTAGTCCATGCGCAAGATAGGCAAATCAAGGGTAGTGCAAGCTCAGGAGCGCCGTGGTCTCGTGGTTAGCGTCAGCAGCTGCGGAACGAGAGGTCCTTGGTTCAAGTCTTCCCTTGAGTGAAAAGTTTATTTTCTTTTTGTTTTTCGCAAATTTATTATCTGTCCTTTCGTTCATTGACGTCTCTGTTCACTGTAGTAAGTTTAGTGTCTGTGTTTTGCTACCGCACTGCAAAACCGTGCGATTAGTAGACGAAAGGACGTGCCTCTCCAATGGGAACCGAAAACATTTGATCGCAAGGTCATAGGTCAACCGATTCCTCCACAGGAAAACATGTCTGATATATTCTATACGACACTGGTGACGGCATGTGCGTCACACGACAGGAATATGTTGTCGACCCACCTAACTTGTACACTTGGCGAATGGGTAAAACGATTCTTCTACCTTGCCCGATTTAGGTCTTCGTCTGGATGTGATAATCACTCCCAAAGAAGTGTTTAGGTGTAGCGTCCCCATACTACGGCGCAGTTACCTCGCATCGGACGGACAGATAAAAATTGTCTGAAAATAAAAAATTAAACTTTTTCACTCGAGGGAAGACTTGAACCAAGGACCTCTCGTTTCGCAGCTGTTCACGCTAACCACGAGACCACGGCGCTGCTGAGCTTGTACTTCCCTTGATATTGCCTATCTTGCGCATGGACTACTCAGTTTGTATATTTTGCTTATTTTTTTCATAGTTCCACACAATTTCTTCCTGTTTTCTCGATTGATCCGTGTTCAGTTTTTCAAGGCCTATCCACTGTGCCAACTTATAACTAAATCTGAGGGGGGTGCGATGGGGAAGTTCCCTTGTCAGGAGAACGCCGTTATCAGGAAAAACAAAAATGGCTTTCTACCGATCGGAGCGTGGAATGGGAGATCCCTTAATCGTGCAGGTAGGATAGAAAACTTGAAAAGGGTAATGGATAGGTTAAAGTTAGATATAGCGGTAATTAATGAAGTTTGGTGGGAGGAGGAAAAGGACTTCTGGTCTGGTGAATATAGTGTTATAAATACAAAAGCAAACAGGGGTAATGCAGGAGTAGGTTTAAAGATGAATAAAAAATTAGGAATGCGGGTAAGCTACTACGAACAGCATAGTGAACGCATTATTGTAGCCAAGATAGACGCGAAGCCCATGACTACCACAGTAGTACAAATTTATATACCAACTAGCTCCGCAGATGATGAAGAGATTGACCACATAAAAGAAATTATTCAGATAGTTAAGGGAGACGAAAATTTAATAGTCATGGGGAACTGGAATTCGATAGTGGGGAAAGGAAGAGAAGGAAAAGTATTAGGTGAGTAAGGACTGGGGGAATGGAATCAAAGATGAAGTCACCTGGCTGAATTTTGTACAGAGCATAATTTAATCATAGCTAAAACTTGGTTTAAGAATCATGAGAGAAAGCTGTATACGTGATAGAGACAAGGAGATACTGGGACTTTTCGGATAGATTATATAACGGTAAGACAGACATTTAGGAGCCAAGTTTTAAATTGTAAGATATCTCCAGGGCAGATGTGGACTCTGTTCACAATTTATTGTTTATGATCTGTAGATTAAAACTGAAGAAACCCCAAAAAGGTAGGGATTTAAGGAGGTGGGGGCCTGGATAAAGTGAAAGAATCAGAGGTTGCTGAGAGTTTCATAGGGGCTTAGGGAACGGTTGACAAGAACAGGGTAAAGGAGAACAGTAGAAGAAGAATGGGTATCTCTGAGAGGTGAAATAGTGAAGGCAGCAGAGGATCAAGTAGATAAAAAGAAGAGGGATAGTAGAAATTCTTGGGTAACACAACGAATATTGAAGTTAACTGATGAAGGAGAAAATATAAAAATGCAGTAAATGAAGCAGGCGAAAAGGAATACAAACGTCTCAAAAATGAGATCGACAGGAAGTGCAAAATGGCTAAGCGGGAACCGATAGAAGACAAATGTAAGGATTTAGAAGCATATATCACTAGGGGTAAGATAGATGCCGCCTACAGGAAAAGAGAGAACCACCTGTATGAATATCAAGAGTTTAGAGGGAAAAGCAGTCCTAAGCAAAGAAGGGAAAGCAGAAATGTGGGTAGAGTACATAGAGGATCTATACAAGGACGATGTACTTATTAAGTTAGAACAGCTTTTCAGATGTCTATGTGAAATCTTTTTAACTTTATATGACTTTTTTAGAATTTTTTCATTTCTATTAATTACTCTAAAGGAGTTGGGTGCTACTTCTAGTTGCTTAAAGCTTTGTGGAATGATATTTTAAATATATTCTCTCACTTCTTCATCTGAATGATTTAACTATATTTCTGCTATTACATTTATAAAATGATTGTTAAAAACACTTGCAACTAGTGAATTATGTCAAAACATTGATATTTAATGTAATTGTTGTTGTGTCTTGTATGCTGATTGTTTGTCCTGTCTCCCAATTGAAAAGATCTGATATAGTTTTAACTGTATTATCTGCGTTAGTAATATCTGTCTGGATGTGTATATTTTTGGACATTTTAAGTACTTTCTGTAAAACATTACGGTATTTTTTGTATAATGCACGTAATATCAGATCTTGCCATATTCTGGCCTCAACATAAATTTCCCTGTATTTCTTAAATGAAGTTTTCATTCCATTAGTTGTCCAAGGCTTACTTGCTTTCTTAATGGAGTTTATGGATAGCTTTGTAGGGAATCTACTTTCAAATACTGACACAAATTTATTATGCAATATATTGAATTTTACATTAGCATGTCTTTCTATATACAGTATACCTCATCCCATACAATCTCTTTTAACGCTGTACTTGTTAAGAAGCCTCACGGCTTTGAATGAACGTGCCCCAGAGCTATAAGATGCTACAGTTCCAGTTCCCATTAATTGTGCATCATGATCAGATATAACAACTGGTTGCACATTAATTGTTTCAGCCTGAGCAATGTCTACAAAAATGTTATCCATCAGGGTCCTGCTATCTTATTACATGCGAACTGAGAAATGTACCACTGAAATCAAACTGAAACAGCTAAATAATGAAGTCAAATCATTTTTTTCTGTCAGAATTTTTCCATATATCTACAATCAAATCGCTACAAGGTAGTAACTGTTTCTTCTTGTCTGACAGGTAACTCAATAACAAGTCCATAATTCTCATAAATAGATGAAAGTTTCCTAGAGGGGTCTGTAGATCGTTACAATTACAAGAGAAATACTGTGTAGTAACGGTTCACAAGCACGTGTTCCTACGTTCCACTCTACATAAAAAGGGTGCGTGTCAGTATTGTTGACTTTATGTCCAACTTTCACTTTTGCGGTAACTCCTCCTTTTTCCATGTTCACTCTACACGAAAATGATGTTAGTGTCTACTCCCTTATATTTAACTTCTCTGTCCCCGTGGTTATGGGGTGTTCAGATAGGCATAGACTATCTATCACTTCAGAATTTTCCAAATCGGCAAGACATCAAAAAACTTACCTACCTTGTTTTTAAGGTCCTAATTTTCTGCTGAAAGAAACTGATTTTAGTTTCCTTTAAACTGGCCGCGCAGGATTAGCTGAGCGGGCTAAGGCGCTGCAGTCATGGACTGAGCGGCTGGTCCCGGCGGAGGTTCGAGTCCTCCCTCGGGCATGGGTGTGTGTGTTTGTCCTTAGGATAATTTAGGTTAAGTAGTGTGTAAGCCTAGGGACTGATGACCTTAGCAGTTAAGTCCCATAGGACTTCACACACATTTGAACATTTTTTTTGAACCTTTAAACTGTTATATATATTATGTTCTTGCTCTGTTAAAACGTCTTTCAAGACTGTCTGTCTACAACCTGACTTCCACCTAAAAATGTGCCGCTCTAACTCCAGCATAACAGATATTTTGCCTTCTGTTCTTATGGATCCCTTACAATTTCTGCGAGATGCTCAACTAATCTGCCCTTTCCCAAACTATTCAGTTGCAGGTAATGATTTTTGTGTCCCCCAGCTTCCAATTGCACCAACAGGTACAGCACAGTGGATACTTCGTTTCTGCCTGCTTATAAATGTGACCACAGTGGCGGATACAGAAAAGCCTCAAGGAGTGAGCGCTAAAGATATCTTGAGGTACTTTTACTTCTACCGCAATAAAAAATAATCAAGTCACATGCAAAGTATAAGAAAGTTTTATTTAAACAGATTATACACATATACAAGACACTGCCATTTTATGATATAAAAAAGTTACAATTGTGGTTCTCTCCCTTAAATGATGAATTCTACGCGCTTATTCTTCCTGGCAAATTCGTTAATTACTTCGTCAATAGGACAATCATGTCAGGGCGAGTGTTCAACAGAGCTAAGCCATTAAGTCGATCCTCCTTTGGTGTTGTGTGATGTCCTTAGGTTAGTTAGGTTGAAGTAGTTCTAAGTTCTAGGGGTTGATGACCATAGATGTTAAGTCCCATAGTGCTCAGAGCCATTTGAACCATTTTTTTTAATCCTCCTTTGTCGACCTCAGCCATGTCTTCGTACGCCGCAGTGTTGAAAAACTTCTTTCTACTGTAACAGTAGATGCAGGTAGACAAGCAAACATTTTGTACAGCGTGTGCCAAGTAGGATAGTCAGATTCAAGACAAACAGTCAACGCTTGCATAACATAATAACGATCATTAAGAGCGATTATACTCGTTTGCTTGTATTGAAGAATCTCTCCCATTAGTCTCTTTTTAACCACAAAACAGTAGAATATTCGCGACTTTTCTCGAACAAATGCCAGACAGAATAATGTATCGAAATCACTAGAATGGCCGCGACTTTTCTCGTAGATATGTGTTATCTATCTATGTCCCAGACACAAACGTATAAAATACGATGACTCGGACGCGCGTACTACATAGGAAAATACAACTACTCGATAACTCGATTCAGGCGAGTCGACTGACGAAAGAAATGAACGAATAGGGTACGGGCTGACTGGCGAGGGCGGCGCGGGAGGCATTAGGGGCTGCCCGGCAAGGGGAGGGGGTTGGGTGGGAGGGGCGCCCCTCCCATATGTATCCACCACTGCATGTCCATAGTAAACTTTCTGCTTTAGGAAGTGTAGCTAAAACGCTGAAGGATCTGTCAGAGACTTTCCAACCCATGAGACAAAACTATAAAAGTGTCACCTGCATATCATTATAATAATGTTAGTTTTCAAACTGTTATCGAGTGCACTCTCCCACTGCATGCGCAGTGACAACTGTGTACACCACACACGCGCCGGTAGATTTTCAAATAGATTTTCGCCAGTATCCAGTGACTTCCATAATTACACGGACATTCATTAATAACTAGCCTATGCGACACACTGGCCCTATGATTCAAAGAAAATAGTGTACACGCAAACTAATTGTTAATATACCTGTTCGATAAAGTCAACACCGCGGTAAAATGTTTACGTTTAGGAAACAGGGGAGAACCAGTGACCCTGGAATCTCCGAAGGCTATTAACACGCGCCAACAAAGTTATTTGGACACACTTAGTTACCCTGCAGAGGTCGTGTGTAGAAGAGCCACATACACTGTGGACGTCAACGTTCAGCTAGGTAGTGAGCTGTGTACAGCTGAAGTAACGCTGGCCACATTCGAAGAGCGGCAGCTAGTAATTTTTCGCAACGTTAATGGAAAAAAGTTGTCGTAAAATTGCTGAAGTGTTACAAATGAAGAAAAGTGCAGTTTCCAATATAGTCAGAGGGTTTCGGGAGGAAGATAGGATTGACAATCTGTCGCATATGAGACGTCCAAGAACGTTTACTGTGCGAGAAGCGTGTTATATCATCAGAGAAACGAAAAAGGACCCCAAGTGCTCCAGAACTCACTAGTGAGATTGCCAAAGATAGAAAGGAGGTGCATCCCGAAACAGTACGGAGGGTACTCAGAAGAGGTAACAAAACTGGTTCAAATGGCTCTTAGCAGTATGGGACTTAACATCTGAGGTCATCAGTCCCCTAGAACTTAGAACTACTTAAACCTAACTAACCTAAGGACATCACACACATCCATGCCCGAGGCAGGATTCGAACCTGCGGCCAATTCGAGACTAAAGCGCCTACAACCGCTCTGCCACAGCGGCCGGCGAAGAGGTAACATTCACGGTCGTATTGCATGACGGATGCCTTTCATAAGTAAAATAAATCAAAGAAAGAGAACCCTGTTTGCCAAAGAGCATGTCAGAGATGACAACATGTGGTGGAATGACGTTATATTTGCTGACGAGAATAAATGTAACGTATTTCAATCTAATGAAGGATAATGATTGGACGGCAACCTAAAACGGAGCTTCAAGAGAAAAATCTCAAAGCGACTGTGAAGTGTGGTGGTGGACATGTAATGGTGTGAGGGTGCATGTCGCCGAATGGAGTTGGTGAACTGGTTTTTATCGAGGGTAAAATGAATCACTTTCAGTACCTCAGATTACTGAGGGACAGTTTTAAAATTAGCGCTGGAAACATGGGACCAGGGAACACTTTAAGTTTTGTCAAGATAACTACCCGAAATATATGGGATGAAGTGTGAGGATGTGGTTATTGTTTATTGTGCTTCATCTGTGCCCTCAGTCACCAGACTTGAATGTGACTGAGAATTTTTGGGACAAACTTGATAAAGAAATAAGAAAAACATAAATCACATAAGGAGAACAGCTGAAAAACAGACTGCCCAAAGAATGGCTGAAAATTTCTCCTGAGTGGACAGCATTCCAAGTCGTCTGAGGGAAGTAATTAAGATGAAAGGAATGCCTACCAGGTGCTGAACTTTTGGACTATAATTAAAGAGAAAGGTGTCCGAATAATTTTGTGCAATATTGGTTTGTTTATGACTGTGTTTGTTAATTGATTTAAGTTTGTATTTGCAGTGTTCTTTAGAAGTACGATGGACCTAAAGTTTGTACATTTGTAACGGCATAAAAGAAACCGTTCCGAAATAAAAAAAAAACAGCACTTCCATACTTGCTCAAACTACGTACGTTTTACTGCTATTTGAATACGACTATAAATTCATTCTACTGTTTGCTCAATGAACCGTGCTCCCCACCTACACATGCCTGGGGAACAATTACGGGTCAACTGTGTTTGTTTTTATTTTCATATTGTGCATTTCCTATCTCCTTTTTTCATTTCTACCCTATCTTAAAGCATGTGATCAATTATGAATGTAGTAGTAGACGAACCAAAACGGTGTAGTGGGTTTCTGAATTTTCTACCAACTTAAATTCTGTCAGGGGTCGACAAAGAGCAGGAATAGGGAGGCTGGGCCAAAGATGTGCAAAAGCTAACAGTTTTGATTGATTGGTTGATTTGGGGGGAGGTGACCAAACAGCGAGATCATCAGTCCCATCGGATTAGGGAAGGAAGTCGGCTGTCCCTTTCAAAGGAACCATCCCGACATTTGCCTGAAGTGATTTATGAAAATCAAGGAAAACCTAAATTAGGATTGTCGGCCGCGGGTTTGAACCGTCGTCCTCCCGAATGCGAGTCCACTGTACTGACCACTGCGCCACCTGGCTCGGTAACAGTTTTCCGAGCAGAGGTTGGTCATGCGCTTCCCCCTACCATTTCAGTAGCTCGGGGAGGGCCACGCGTGGCCGTTAGTCGTTGGGTTTGCAAGAGGACGGGTAAGCGAGCAGACGTTCTGTCAGAATGTCTGTGTCGAATATTGGACAAAAGTATTTGAACGTTTTATTTCCTAATTAAGTTAAATCATTTCTTTCTCACAGGGTATTAATAGTGAGTTATCAGAACAGAGTTCATGGTTTTTATCGATTTTCTCTGATTAGAATAGGAAGTTAACTATGTAGCAGTTAGGCAAGACCACATGGTTCCCAGATTGTAGCTTGCGCACTCCTTAGAGCTAGTTCAGTTATTATATACTCATGCTCATAAATGAAGGATAATTGCAGAATGTGGTGCCACACAACGCGGCACTACACAAAACTGGCGCTCATAGCATAGGCACATAGGGAACACGCACGACACAGATCTGTAAGTCCACGGTATTGGTGATAAGTTGAGAAAACCGTCCCGAAACACATGTGCTACAAAACGCCACTGTTTCCTGCTCATGTTCCCCGACATCAATATGGAATATGATCACCAAGCACACGTACACGAGCCGCACAATGGGTTGGCATACTCTGGATCAGGTGGTCGAGCAGCTGCTGGGGTATAGCCTCTCATTCTTGCACCAGTGCCTGTCGGAGCTCCTGAAGTGTCGTAGGGTTTTGAAGACGTGTAGCAATACTTCGACCGAGAGCATCCCAGACGTACTCGATGGGGTTTATGTCTGGAGAACAGGCAGGCCACTCCATTCGCCTGATATCTTCTGTTTTAAGGTATTCCTCCACGATGGCAGCTCGGTGGGGCCGTGCGTTGTCATCCATCAGGAGCAAAGTGGGACCCACTGCACCCCTGAAAAGGCGGACATACTGGTGCAAAATGACGTCCCGATACACCTGACCTGTTACGGTTCGTCTGTCAAAGACACGCGGGGGTGTACGTGCACCAATCATTATCCCACCCCACACCATCAAACCACAACCTCCATATAGGTCCCTTTCAAGGACGCTAAGGGGTTGGTATCTGGTTCCTGGTTCACGCCAGATGAAAACCCGGCGAGAATCACTGTTCAGGCTATACCTGGACTTGTTCGTGAACATAACCTAGGACCACTGTTCTAATAACTGTGTACTGTGTTCTTGACACCAGGCTTTACGGGCTCTCCTGTGGCCAGGGGTCAGTGGAATGCATCTTGCAGGTCTCCGGGCGAATAAACCATGTCTGTTCAGTCGTCTGTAGACTGTGTGTCTCGAGACAACTGTTCCAGTGGCTGTGGTAAGGTCCCGAGCAAGGCTACCTGCAGTACTCTGATGGTGAGATATCGGTCTTCTTGTGGTGTTGTACACTGTGGACGTCCCGTACTGTAGCGCCTGGACACGTTTCCTGTCTGCTGGAAACGTTGCAATGATCTTGGGATCACATTTTGTGGCAAACGGAGGGTCCGTGCTACGACCTGCTGTATTTCACCGGCCCCCAGTCGCCCTAGTAATCTACCCCCCCCCCCCCTCCCCCCATAACGTCATCAATATGTGTTCATTGAGCCATTTTCAACACACAATCACCATTAGCACGTCTGAAAACGTCTGCACACTTGCTGCACCGTACTCTGACATGCACCAACACACCTCTGCGTATGTGGACTGCTGCCAGCGCCACCGTACGACGACCGCAGGTCAAATGCACCGCATGGCCATACCACAAGGTGATTTAAACCCGCAAACCGCCCACCAGAGCGTTGTTTCACCATGTATCAGCATTATCCTTAATTTATGAGCATGAGTGTATTATCGAATTCGAAATTGTTGTATTTATCGTATGACGATGTTAAAGTACATTTTTAGCTAAATTTTGAACGTATTTCTTTAAACAGAATGAGGTCGTTCGAGCGTTTTAATGAGTGTAGTTGTGCCTCACTCAAGTACAGATATTTCCAAATTGGCTCCGTGTGCCCTTTTAAAATAATTCTAATCTACAAATTTCCTCCGCTTCACAACAGACGTTATGAAATTTAGACAGTTTAAAACCAAAGTGCGTGGAAATTTTTCTGTGAGTCACCCATGCGTACGTTGGATCTCGATCTGTTGAAAACGGTACTGATTTTTACAGCTGTCTGTAACCATTTTCGCTTGCAAGCCACTCAACACAATAACATTTTTAGAGGCGCTTCAGTCATGTAAAAATGCCCTGCTCATTGCATAAACCACGAAATTTTGTGTATACTTTTGTCTTACGTAGCCTTTGTAGAGTTTGCCTTTCGCTCTTCTCTCGACATTGCGTGAGTTAGTTTACTGCTGAAACCGAATGGTGCCCACATACTTTCCACAAGATACCACCCTTTTCCCGGCAGGACCGTGCTAGATAGGGCCAACAGTTCAATACATTAACAATTGGTTTCGTATAAAAATGTGTAGAAATATTGTGAGCCTCCAAAGGGTGTGAGATACAACTCTTTTGTCAACTGTTTAACTGTGTTTGCTGATGGAATAAACTTCCTTGTGAAAATGATAGTAATTCCCTCTCGCCTACATCATTTAAAAGGCGTTGCCTGAAAGAAGTTTCCTTTTTGTAAGCAGAATCGACAGCAGACCAACACCGACAACGATAGTTCAGGTATACATGCCGACGTCGCAAGCTGAAGATGAACAGATAGAGAAAGTGTGTGAGGATATTGAAAGGGTAATGCAGTATGTAAAGGGGGATGAAAATCTAATAGTCATGGGCTACTGGAATGCAGTTGTAGGGGAAGGAGTAGAAGAAAACGTTACAGGAGAATATGGGCTTGGGACAAGGAATGAAAGAGGAGAAAGAATAATTGAGTTCTGTAACAAGTTTCAGCTAGTAATAGCGAATACCCTGTTCAAGAATCACAAGAGGAGGTGGTATACTTGGAAAAGGCCGGGAGATACGGGAAGATTTCAGTTAGATTACACCATGGTCAGACAGAGATTCCGAAATCAGATACTGGATTGTAAGGCGTACCCAGGAGCAGATATAGACTCAGATCACAATATAGTAGTGATGAAGAGCAGGCTGAAGTTCAAGACATTAGTCAGGAAGAATCAATACGCAAAGAAGTGGGATACGGAAGTACTAAGGAATGACGAGATACGTTTGAAGTTCTCTAACGCTATAGATACAGCAATAAGGAATAGCGCAGTAGGCAGTACAGTTGAAGAGGAATGGACATCTCTAAAAAGGGCCATCACAGAAGTTGGGAAGGAAAACATAGGTACAAAGAAGGTAGCTGCGAAGAAACCATGGGTAACAGAAGAAATACTTCAGTTGATTGATGAAAGGAGGAAGTACAAACATGTTCCGGGAAAATCAGGAATACAGAAATACAAGTCGCTGAGGAATGAAATAAATAGGAAGTGCAGGGAAGCTAACACGAAATGGCTGCAGGAAAAATGTGAAGACATCGAAAAAGATATGATTGTCGGAAGGACAGACTTAGCATACAGGAAAATCAAAACAACCTTTGGTGACATTAAAAGCAACGGTGGTAACATTAAGAGTGCAACGGGAATTCCACTGTTAAATGCAGAGGAGAGAGCAGATAGGTGGAAAGAATACATTGAAAGCCTCTATGAGGGTGAAGATTTGTCTGATGTGATAGAAGAAGAAACAGGAGTCGATTTAGAAGAGATAGGGGATCCAGTATTAGAATCGGAATTTAAAAGAGCTTTGGAGGACTTACGGTCAAATAAGGGAGAAGGGATAAATAACATTCCATCAGAATTTCTAAAATCATTGGGGGAAGTGGCAACAAAACGACTATTCACGTTGGTGTGTAGAATATATGAGTCTGGTGATATACCATCTGACTTTCGGAAAAGCATCATGCACACAATTCCGAAGACGGCAAGAGCTGACAAGTGCGAGAATTATCGCACAATCAGCTTAACAGCTCATGCATCGAAGCTGCTTACAAGAATAATATATAGAAGAATGGAAAAGAAAATTGAGAATGCGCTAGGTGACGATCAGTTTGGCTTTAGGAAAAGTAAAGGGACGAGAGAGGCAATTCTGACGTTACGGCTAGTAATGGAAGCAAGGCTAAAGAAAAATCAAGACACTTTCATAGGATTTGTCGACCTGGAAAAAGCGTTCGACAGTATAAAATGGTGCAAGCTGTTCGAGATTCTGAAAAAAGTAGGGGTAAGCTATAGGGAGCGACGGGTCATATACAATATGTACAACAACCAAGAGGGAATAATAAGAGTGGACGATCAAGAACGAAGTGCTCGTATTAAGAAGGGTGTAAGACAAGGCTGTAGCCTTTCGCCCCTACTCTTCAATCTGTACATCGAGGAAGCAATGACGGAAATAAAAGAAAGGTTCAGGAGTGGAATTAAAATACAAGGTGAAAGGATATCAATGATACGATTCGCTGATGACATTGCTATCCCGAGTGAAAGTGAAGAAGAATTAAATGATCTGCTGAACGGAATGAACAGTCTAATGAGTACACAGTACGGTTTGAGAGTAAATCGGAGAAAGACGAAGGTAATGAGAAGTAGTAGAAATGAGAACAGCGAGAAACTTAACATCAGGATTGATGGTCACGAAGTCAATGAAGTTAAGGAATTCTGCTACCTAGGCAGTAAAATAACCAATGACGGACGGAGCAAGGAGGACATCAAAAGCAGACTCGCTATGGCAAAAAAGGCATTTCTGGCCAAGAGAAGTCTACTAATATCAAATACCGGCCTTAATTTGAAGAAGAAATTTCTGAGGATGTACGTCTGGAGTACAGCATTGTATGGTAGTGAAACATGGACTATGGGAAAACCGGAACAGAAGAGAATCGAAGCATTTGAGATGTGGTGCTATAGACGAATGTTGAAAATTAGGTGGACTGATAAGGTAAGGAATGAGGAGGTTCTACGCAGAATCGGAGAGGAAAGGAATATGTGGAAAACACTGATAAGGAGAAGGGACAGGATGATAGGACATCTGCTAAGACATGAGGGAATGACTTCCATGGTACTAGAGGGAGCTGTAGAGGGCAAAAACTGTAGAGGTAGACAGAGATTGGAATACGTCAAGCAAATAATTGAGGACGTAGGTTGCAAGTGCTACTCTGAGATGAAGAGGTTAGCACAGGAAAGGAATTCGTGGCGAGCCGCATCAAACCAGTCAGTAGACTGATGACCAAAAAAAAAAAAAAAAAAAAAAAAGCATTTGAATAATATAACGAATATCAAAGAAGTAAAATAGTAGCTTCACGAAATCGTAATTCAAAACGATGGCAAAACTCTAGCTAAAGAAAAGCACGCATCTTTCTCTGACAGCCCCCAATTTCCCATTTTTTGCGTTATCCGTTGCGTGTTTTAATAATATACATCTACATCTACATGGATACTCCGCAAATCAGATTCTAGTGGCCTGGCAGAGGGTTCATCGAACCACCTTCACAATTCTCTATTATTCCAATCTCGTATAGCAAGCGGAAAGAATGAACACGTGTATCTTTCCGTACGAGCTCTCATTCCCCTTGTTTTATCGTGATGATCGTTCCTCCCTATGTGGGTCGGTGTCAACAAAATATTTTCGCATTCGGAGGAGAAAGTTGGTGATTGGAATTTCGTGAGAAGATTCCGTCGCAACGAAAAACGCCTTTCTTTTAACGATTTCCAGCGCAAGTCCTGTATCATTTCTGTGATACTTTCTCCCATATTTCGCGATAATACAAAACGTGCTGCCTTTCTTTGAACTTTTTCGATGTCCTTCGTCAATCCTATCTGGTAAGGATCCCACACCGTGCAGCAGTATTCTAAAAGAGGACGGACAAGCGCAGTGTAGGCAGTCTTCTTCGTAGGCCTGTTACATTTTCTAAGTGTCCTGCCAATAAAACGCAGTCTTTGGTTAGCCTTCCCCACAACATTTTCTATGTGTTCCTTCCAGTTTAAGTTGTTCGTAATTGTAATACCTAGGTATTTAGTTGAATTTACGGCTTTTAGATTAGACTGATTTATCGTGTAACCGAAGTTTAACGAGTTCCTTTTAGCAGTCATGTGGATGACATCACACTTTTCGTTATTTAGGGTCAACTGCCACTTTTCGCACCATTCAGATTATTTTTTCTAAATCGTTCTGCAGTTTGTTTCGATCTTCTGATGACTTTATTACTCGATAAACGACAGCGTCATCTGCAAACAACCGAAGACGGCTGCTCAGATTGTCCCCCAAATCGTTTATATAGATAAGGAACAGCAAAGGGCCTATAACACTACCTTGGGGAACGCCTGGAATCACTTGTTTTACTCGATGACTTTCCGTCAATTACTACGAACTGTGACCTCCCTGACAGGAAATCACAAATCCAGTCACACAACTGAGACGATATTCCATAAGCACGCAATTTCAATACGAGCCGCTTGTGTGGTACAGTGTCCAAAGCTTTCCGGAAATCCAGAAATACGGAATCGGTCTGAAATCCCTTGTCAATAGCAGTCAACACTTCATGTGAATAAAGAGCTAGTTGTGTTTCACAGCAACGATGTTTTCTAAACCCATGTTGACTGTGTGTCAATAGACAGTTTTCTTCGAGGTAATTCATAAATTTCGAACACAATGTATGTTCTAAAATCCTGCTACATATCGACGTTAACGATATGGGCCTATAATTTAGTGGATTACTCATATCCGTTGGTATGTAATGGTACTAGGGAACAGCTTTAGTCGAGTGTACATTGAATTAATATACAGGTCGGCCAAATTTCCTTCCATTTATAGGCATAATAAATACTCAGAGAACGGAGAAACATTCCTACGATTCTTTACGAAAGCAGGCCCAGGAAAATATAATTTAAGCAGAGTATAAGTAACCTCCCTCTTAACCTTCCATGATAAAGAATAAAGAGAGACAGATGAATAGATTAGACTAGATTAGTACTTGTTCCATAGATCATGAATACGACACTTCGTAATGATGTGGAACGTGCCAGGTTAATAAAAGGTGCTATTCAAGATATTACATTAGACAAAATATTACATGATACTCAATATTTATTTATTTATTTATTTTATTTTTATTTATATTTATTTATTTATTTATTTTCTTTTTTTTTGGAGGTTGGGAAATTACCCACTTACTATATCCAAAAATTCATCTAATGAGTAGAAAGGGTTGCCATTAAGAAATTCTTTTAATTTCCTTTTAAATGCTAAATGGCTATCCGTCAGACTTTTGATGCTATTAGGTAAGTGACCAAAGACTTTTGTGGCAGCATAATTTGCCCCCTTCTGAGCCAAAGTTAGATTTAACCTTGAGTAGTGACCGAGCGAGGTGGCGCAGTGGTTAGCACACTGGACTCGCATTCGGGAGGATGACGGTTCAATCCCGTCTCCGGCCATCCTGATTTAGGTTTTCCGTGATTTCCCTAAATCGCTTCAGGCAAATGCCGGGATGGTTCCTTTGAAAGGGCACGGCCGATTTCCTTTCCCATCCTTCCATAATCCGAGCTTGCGCTCCGTCTCTAATGACCTCGTTGTCGACGGGACGTTAAACACTAATATCCTCCTCCTCCTCCTTGAGTAGTGAAGATCATCCTTTCTCCTAGTGTTGTAGCCATGTACACTGCTATTACTTTTGAATTCGTTCGGATTGTTAATAACAAATTTCATAAGTGAATATATATATATATTGTGAGGCTACAGTGAAGATTTCTAGCTCTTTAAATAAGTGTCTGCAGGATGATCTTGGATGAGCTCCAGCAATTATTCTGATTACACGCTTTTGAGGAATGAACACTCTTTTACTCAATGATGAGCTACCCCAGAATATGATGTCATACTAAGGCAGAGAACGAAAATAGGCGTGGTAAGCTAATTTATTCAGATCTATATCGCCAAAATTTGCAATGACCCTAATAGCATAAGTAGCTGAACTCAAACGTTTCAGCAGATCTTCAGTGTGTTTTTTCCAGTTCAACCCCTCATCAATGCATACACCTAGAAATTTTGAATATTCTACCTTAGCTACCGATTTCTGATCGAAGTCTATGTTTATTAATGGGGGTCATTCAATTTACTGTGTGGAACTGTATGTACTGTGTTTTGTCAAAGTTTAACGAGAGCCCATTTGCAGAGAACCACTTAATGATTTTTTGAAAAACATCGTTTACAATTTCACCAGTTAATTCTTGTCTGTCGGGTGTGATCGCTATACTTGTATCATCGGCAAAAAGTAGCAGCTTTGCATCTTCGAAGTAAGAAAGTGGGGGGTTGCATTATACGTGTCTTGTAGAAACTTGTGTTTTCTTTATAACAGTGCTTTATTATTATTGAAATGACCAATAACGAGGGAAATACAGTCCATTATATCTGTCCGAATAACTATATAAGTTACTGTACACCTGAAGATGGCCAGAAGGCTCTGCGCCGAAATGTCATGGCAGCAAGTTGCTGACATTCGGTAGCTCGCTCTAAATTTCATGAGTAAACTTCCTAATGCTCTCAAGAGATGATATATTGATACACAGGTATTTTCTTCGTTTGGAGGAGGAGGGAACAAGATGTTGCTCCAGAAATTATGATTAGAAAGACACCTGACGGGAGAGAGAGAAAAGAATTTTCTCGCAACTACAGGGAATGTACGGCGTTAATAATGTACGGAGGCAGGCGGGTGTTCTTCCAGCCCTGGGCAGCGCCGGCGCTCTATTATTTACGAGCAGACGGCGCGCGAGGCGCTACCAGTCGCCGCTCTCAGCTCGGCAAAGATTTGAATATTAATGCTGCAGAGCTGCAGGCGGCGCGGACAGCGCCTTGCGAGTCCAGGCGTACGCACTGGCGGAGCGCGCTGACAGCGGCTTAGCGACAGAGGGCCGCGGGCGTAAGGTACGCGGGGTGGCGCGGCGTGGCGTCGTGCAGGAACGACGTGCGGCGCTTCTGCGTTCTGCCTGTCTGACTGCGGCTTCAGGCAACCGACTAACTCCAACCGTCTGACTCCGCTTATCGCTGGAGCTGCTGCAGGCAGTGTTTGCTGAAACTGTCCTCCGACGAAACATTGGTAGCAAAAATCTACATTTTTGTTCATTGTTTCTTACAGCAAGCGGCACCACTGTGCTGGTACAAGGATGGGCTGATCCACAGAGCAATTTAAAAGACGCACAAATGAAAATAAATGTGTCTATGTATAGGGTGTAACAGGTAGAGATGGGCAACTCGTTCATCCTTGGGAACTAGTTCACTGCTGATCGTTCTTTTTTGGGAACTGTTCATTTTTACTCGTTCACCGTTCATTTGTGCTTGGTATATAGTTCTTATGAAAAACTGAAAACTAGTAGTGTAGGTGACTGAAGGATGGAGGGCACCAAGAGGAGGCACTTGCCTCCCCTCTGGAGTATCGAGTTTTTATTCATTACACACTTTTAGAAGTAATTTCTGTGATTCTGCAGAACCTCTCGTTTAGCCAACCGTAGCCTTGTGTCGCTGATCGCAGGGAAATAATATAGGGTGGCGCACGGAAAACCGGCCCCGAGTACAGACTGCTCGCCAATTACGGACGATGTGTTGCCCGTTACGAGCAGATACAACAAACAGACAAACATCTAATAATTAGGCAGAGAAGAAATAACAAGCTAATGCAAGCAACAATTGCGCAACAATCGATGACGATGTGCAGAGAGCTGGACAAGAGAACATGAAAATCGCACGCGACGCGCATGGGCTATAGCTTATGTAGTCTGGTAAACCTGTTGGTGGCTGTTTCCCAACTTAATAGACCACAAGTGTCTTGTATAAAATTCTTCGTTTCGACTTCCACTACATAGCTGTGCTACGTCGTAAACAATAATTATTTACACCTTATATATAGTTCACGTTGTCTCTGAGTTCGTAGGCGAAGTAGAGACTTTATGGAAGCATAAAAGCCGGCCTGGCTGGCCGAGCGGTTCTAGGCGCTACAGCCTGGAACCGCGCGACCGTTACAATCGCAGGTTCGAATCCTGCCTCGGGCATGGACGTGTGTGCTGTCCTTAGGTTAGGTAGGTTTAAGTAGTTCTAAGTTCTAGGGGACTGATGACCTTAGAAGTTAAGTCCCATAGTGCTCAGAGCCATTTGAACCATTTTTTTGGAAGCATAAAATAAAATGTGGTTTTCTCATACTTGCGTCACACGCTTAGTAAAAATTAGCTTTTTATGTTGCATTATTAAAGTTAATGCAGCAATAATAATAATAATAATTAAGTTCGCAGTAATAACGTTTTTGGTTTGAAAGCTCGTTCTGAACAAATGTTTTTGAGATAATAAGTAAATACGACTTTATGTCAATCTATGTGTTTTCAAATGGAGAGGCACCGCTTTTCCTACTGAGCCAAAATGAGCCACAACCCATTTTTGCAAACTGGAAACAAACTTAAAAAAAATTAGAGCCTTCCTAAATGTAATGATTTGTACATGAAAGATACACGAAAATCGTTTTATATGAATTTTCTTAAACCAAAAATTAAGCAAATTACTGAAAGTTAGCTGCTAAATCAAGTCGATGAAACCAAAAAATATATGAATAAAAAAAAAAAAAAACTTGCCTTGTTATAAGTATGTCTTCTGCTGTTTATCGATATAATGAAGTGAGCTGATATGCCCTTTTGTTACAGGAAAAGATGTACCTATTACATACAACGTAATTTTTATGTAATTTACGTAACTATAAAATACTTTTTGATTACCGGTCGTGGACGCTGAATAGCCAGAACCAAGTGCAAGAACAGTTTGGAACACATGTAAAATAGGCGAGCGCAGTGAACGAAACGAACAACTGGATACTGAACTAACTAGGAGCAGTCGGCACTGGAACTGAGACAGGTGATCATGCGAAGAACGACGAGTGTGGCCGAGGGAGACCGAGACTGAGACGAGCACTCGACCGAGGCTGGAACGAGAACTGCCGAAGTGACCGCCGCTGCCGAAGTGAACTAGTGAACTATGAACCGATCGTTCCTCGTTCCCGGGAACTATAAGTAGTCCGCCGCGACCGAAGTGAAGTATGAACCGATCGTTCCTCGTTCCCGGGAACTGTAAGTAGACCGCCGCGACCGAAGTGAACTATGAACCGATCGTTCCTCGTTCCCGGGAACTATAAGTAGTCCGCCGCGGCCGAAGTGAACTATGAACCGATCATTCCTTGTTCCCGGGAACTATAATTAGTCCGCCGCGGCCGAAGTGAACTATGAACCGATCATTCCTTGTTCCCGGGAACTATAATTAGTCCGCCGCGACCGAAGTGAACTATGAACCGATCGTTCCTCGTTCCCGGGAACTATAAGTAGACCGCCGCGACCGAAGTGAATTATGAACCGATCGTTTCTTGGAATTCGTTCCTCGGTCCTATTGTTCATCTTGGTGAACCGTTTCTTTGCACCAGTTCGTTCGCGAAATACCCATCTCTAGTAACAGGCATACAGCCGTGCGTGATTAGCCGAGCGGTCTGAGGCGCTGCAGTCATGGACTGTGCGGCTGGTCCCGTCGGAGGTTCGAGTTCTCCCTCGCGGATGGGTGTGTGTGTTTGTCCTTAGGTTAATTTAGGTTAAGTAGTGTGTAAGCTTAGAACTGATGACCTTAGCAGTTAAGTCCCATAAGATTTAACACACATTTGAACAGGCATACACTGAGGTGATAAAATTCATGCTATAGCGATATACACGCTTACAGATGGTGGTAGTACCACGTACACAATACATAAGATGGCAGTGCATTTTTGCAGCACTCATTTGTGCTCAGGTGTGTCATGTAAAAAGTGTAAGAAGTGTATATTTCTATTGTCTATTGTCAAACCACAATTTATGAAAGATATCTATATTTTAGTAATAGGATTAAGTAGGAATAATTAATATTTGTCATGCTGAAAATAATTGTGGTAGCAGGGAATGTCTGCACCAAAGTATTGTAGACAAGAGAAACCGCAAATTGATATAATTTTAAAAAGGTCGGGAGAGACCACGTATGGATACATTTTAAGAAAAGAGCGGAAAAGACCGCGCATTGATACATTTTGTAATGGTAGCAGGGATTATCTGCACCAGAAAGCATTGTTGGTAGGAGAGACCGCACTTTAGCGTTCGTAGGAAGTCAGTAGTAAGCGAGAAGTGAAGCGAGTCGGTAGCAGGTCTGAAGCGAGAGGTTGAGAGGAGCGGTGTGCCTGCCAGCCACTAGCTATGATTTACAAGAGATTATAAACGGATGTACAGAGACATCAGCTAACTATTATAATAAGAGGAACTAATATTATTGAATTAATTTTTTGAGAAACTCAAGACTACTGAAGGTATGTTTGCGCATTGTTAGTTGTAAGATTATTGTAAAAAGTAAGTCCCATTTGAATGTTTGTAAAATCATTTCATTCAGAATATAATTAACTTTTGCCAGCAATATTGCGTTTCTAATTATAATCCATCCCAAAAACCATCAACGTACAGCTTTGCAAAATTTTATTGTTGTCAAGAAAAAGTTTGAATTACGTAACTTCAGTCAAATTTATTAAAGAATAACGTCAGCTTTGCTATTAAAGAATAACGCCAGCTTTGGTAATAAATACAGCCACTTATTATGAAAGCCCACCAGCAGCTAATAGAGTATAGTAAAACAGAGTAAGTATATTCATGGCTCAGTTCGATGTAGCAGTCAGATGGCGATCCAGTAACAGTAAAAAAGGTAAGGAACAGTTTTGGGTTATTGCAGATAACGACTGAGGGCCACACGACGACGAAACATTCTACGTTTCGTCGAAATAATCAGAAAATCACTTTTAATAAGCAGCAATTAAATTTGTATGCGAAGGTTGAGAAAGAGAATAAATTTCAAAGGGAAGATTTCATTTGTTATTATTAAGCAAGAGATGGAAATCCTAAGGGCAGGTTACATGGGTTATTGTAAAAGGGAAGGTTATCAATAACAAAAGAGGTATAGAGGAGGCGGGAAGGTTTCAAAAGGTATCCGACGTGATTATAATTGCACGACGGGTATTAACAGACTTTGAACGCGCAATAGTAGGTGGAGCTAGACACGTGGGATATTCCAATTTGGAAATTGTTAGGGAATTCAATATTACGCGATACACAGTGTCAAGACTGTGCGAGAATAACAAATTTCAGGCATAACTTCTCACCACTGACAACGTAGTGGCCGACGGGCTTCACTTAACGACAGAGAGCAGCGGCATTTACATATAGTTGTCAGTGCTAATAGACAAGCAACACTGAGTGAAATAATTGCTGAAAGCAATGTGAGATGTACGACGAACGTATCCGTTAGGACAGTGCGGCGAAATTTGGCGTTAATGGGCTGTGACAGCAGACGACTGACGCGCGTGCTTTTGCTAACAGCATGACTTTGACTGCAGCGCCTCTCCTCGGCTCGTGACCATATCGGTTGGACCCTTGATGACTGGAAAACCGTGGCTTTCTCAGATAAGTCCAGATTTCATATGGTAAGAGCTGATGGTTAGTGTATAGCGCAGACTCCACGAGGCCATGGACCCAAGTTATCAACAAGGCTACCTGGTGGTGGCTCCATAATGGTGTGGGCTGTGTTTACAAGGAATGGACTGGGTTCCTTGGTCCAACTGAACCGATCACTGACTGGAAATGTTTATGTTCGTCTACCTGAAGACTATCTGCAGACATTCAAGGAGCTCATCTTCCCAAATAATGATGGGATTTTTATGCATGACAATGAACAATGTCACCAGGCCACAGTTCTTCGCGACTGGTTTCAGGAACATTCTGGACAAATAGAGCAAAATATTTGGCCAGATCGCCCGGCATGAATCTCAATGAACATTTATGGGATTTAACCGAAAGATCAGTTCGTGCACAAAATCCTGCACGGTCAACAATTTCGCAGTTATGGTCGGCTATAGAGGCAGCATGGCTCAATATTTCTGCAGACGACTTCCAACTACTTGTTGAGTCCACGTCATGTCGGGCTGCTGCACTACAGTGGGCAAAAGGAGGTCCGACACAATATCGGGAGGTATCCGATGACTTTTGTCGCCTCAGTGTATGAGCAGATGTTTCTATTGGTGACTGAGGACGTGTATTGAAAATCATGACATCAGTACTTACGTCATTTGTAACCTAATAATTATAAACTAAAGCTAAACTCCGTCCTAGCAGGTCTCGAAAGACCCAATGGTACTAACCGACCGCCATGTCATCCTCAGGATATAGGCAACACTGGATGCAAACACGGAGGGGCATACGGTCAGCACACTGCTCTCCCGGCCGTTGTCGGGTTTACAAGACTGGAGCTGCTACTTCTCAGTTAAGAAGCTCCTCAATTTGCCTCACAAGGACCGAGTGTAGCCCGCTTCACAACACCACACGGTAGACTGGGTGGTCACCCAACCATGTGCTAGACAAGCCCGACAGTGTTCAACTTCGGCGATCTGACGGGAACCAGTGTTACAACAGCGGTAAAGCCATTGCCAACCTAGCAATCCACATGTGCTTGGAGGTACTAATCAACACATAAACGTAGGATTTGTAATAGCTGTAACCTAATAACTATAGCTATTGCAAATCGTGGTCTTGCGGTGTGTTTCGTCCCCAACGATCTACAGTTGATATGATCTTCACACTCCGGTAAATTCAGGAAAAGTGCCGTGAGCAAAAAACCCCTCTGTTCATTCCCGTTATCGACCTAAAGAAGACTTTCGACACAATCAGCAGAGAAGGACTGTACGTAGTACTTTTGAAGATAGGGTGTCCTCCAAAGCTCTTAAAGATGATCATGGCTTTTCATGAAGGTATGGAAGGTGCTGTGGTCTTCGACGGAATAACATCTGACCCGTTTGCTGTGAAGAGAGAGGTTCGTCAAGGCTGCGTCTTGGATCCCACTCTGTTCAATATTTGTTTCTTAGCACTCCTCAAAGTTTCTTTTCGTGAAACTATATACCAGAGCTGATGGGAAGCTCTGCAGCATTTCTCTACTTAGATCCAAGAACTTCCGAGAAGGCTTGCTTGTAAATAGCCTTTTATTTGCTGACGATGCTGCATTTGTAGCGCATACTCAAGACGATCTGAACGAGCTTGTGGATAAATTCTATACTGCATGCAAGCTCTTCTCCATGTCTATAAACGAATAGAAGACGGTTGTTACGGCACATGGATACACAGATTCGCCTGTCATCAAACTGGACGGTTCCTTGTTGAAGGTAGTCGATGAATTCTGTTATCTTGGTTTAGTAATGACAGAAGATCTCTCCCTGGATGACGAGATAAACGCACGAATAGGAAAGGCTGTCAGCACTTTCGGGAAGTTCCGCACATGAGCATGGGACAACAAACATCTTACATTATCGACAAAAATATTTGTGTATCAATCATGGATGACGAGATAAACGCACGAATAGGAAAGGCTGTCAGCACTTTCGGGAAGTTCCGCACATGAGCATGGGACAACAAACATCTTACATTATCGACAAAAATATTTGTGTATCAATCATGTATGCTGAGTACTTTCCTGTATGGAGCTGAGACTTGGACGTCGTATGCCAGACAGGAACGAAAGCTCAACGCCTTTCACCTGCCGTGCTTACGGAGCATCTTGGGAATATCATGGAAAGATCATGTGGCAAATGATATGGTTCTGAAAACTGCAAAACAACAGAGTATCACTGCCTCGCTCAAGCAACATCGCCTGCGGTGGTTAGGACATAGGCATCGTATGGACCACTCCCTTCTACCCCGGCGCACATTACTCAGTGAAGTAGCAAGAGCAAAGAGACCTCGTGGAAGACCTTCACTAGCGTGATATGTGCGCAAGCAAGATGCACGACCAAGTATGGCTTAACAACTTAGCTGCAAAGCGATCGCGCAGACATGAGCTTATGACTAACCCTCCTGCTGGAGTGGCTCATATTTGCCTTGCTTGTGGGCGCCAAGTCGGCTCTTGCATCGGACTTCTGAGCCACCAGCGAAAATGTCTCCAGGATGCTACACGAATCTTTCGACAGGCAGCACCAGGCCATTATAGTACTTCCAGCTATATGTGGCAAGAGCAAGCCATTAATGCTTATTTTCCCCTGGGCAGCACCGCAGGTGATGCGTGGACGCAAAAAGACTGATCTACGCTGACAGGCGTTGTCCACTTAGTGGTGGAGTTACATCCATGCAAGACACTTCAGATAGTAAGTTACGTGACACAATTTGGGGAAGACTGTTCTATGCAGAAAAAACAAACAACATATTGATGTATGTACAGTCATGCTCAAAAGTATCCGAACGACCTGAATTGCATTTCGCCTGATTCGCATGCAACCCACATAACGCAGCTGTCTAGCAGGTCCTCTAATCGCTCCTTGGTACAGTCGTTTGACTATTGAAAATGGTTCCAACAAGTCACCACTAGAAAACACTGCTCTGTATCGCAATAACTCAAGATGTAAAGTAATACTACGATACTACAAATATCAGGGAACCCCTTATCACAAGTAAGACTGTCCTTAAGGCATGTAAGCTCACATTTATTACAAAAAAAGACATACCTGAAATGTTACCACTCTCATTATTACGCCAGATAGGTAATGCACGTTGTAAGTTCGTCGTATTCAAGATTTCCTCTTCAAAGTAACATACCGTACTTATTATTTAACACAAAATGACATTAAAAATGTAAGTTATTCACGAGCAGCTAGTTGAGAATATGTATGAACTTCAAATGACACGACGAACCGTTTCGCTCTGCATATGGATTCAAACCTAGGTCATGCAGACTAAGCAAAGATTTCGTGACTGACGGAAACTAACAGCCATTCCTGATTAGGCATACAGAGAGTGATATACCTCGATTTTAGACAGTATCAGTTAGCAAATACCAACTTTAAATTACATAACGCAAACTCCTACCCAACACCTATTGTCCCTGTTAATGAACTACGAGAGATGTTAAATATTGCTTCTTATCAAGTAAGTTATTTGAAATGCCGTGAGGTAAAGCTTTGTGTTGGACAGGAATTCGAACCCAGAACCTAATAAGATAGATATCGAAGCACAATCAACTATGACATATCGGATTTTCTCGGCAGTAGCTAGATGTTTTAATTGAAATGACGAGTCGAAACATTAATTTTTTCCTTCCCAGGACTCCAACCCGGCACCTATCGCTGTTATATTCTAGAGAAAACGAACGTTAAATATGGGTTTGTTGCACCAGCAGCGACATGTGAGCATGTTTGAACTAGAAATAATATGACGAAGAGTTCAGTGCTGACTGGGAATAGAGCTCCACACATATCGTTGTTGACTACACACAAAGAGACGTCAGCTACCGAATTTTTCTCCACCAGCAGCTCGGAATAACATCTTGAACTTACAGTGATCTCGCAAGTAGTCCTGTGTCTCACTGGGAGTCAAAAACGTCAAATATCGTTAGTGTTGACAACGAATGAAAATACATTATAAATCGAAATTATTATCCACCAGCAGATAGGTGTTCTCATGCTAGAGCTTGATAATACATAATGAAATCGTTAGTGCCGGGCCAGGATTCGAACCCATTCACGCGCAATATGTGGAGATGTTGAGGAATCTGCAGTGTTGAACAAACAACAAACTGTAGCCGAGCTGTATTGTCACGAAGGGATCAAATTCCGCGTTAAGGGCGGTCTGAGTTGCATACCCAGTTCAGAACCTATTTTACCGACATACAGAAGCTCAGATAAGAGATGGAATAAGTGTCCTGTGAGCCTACATAGCGTTTGTTTCGTCACTAGAAATAAATAACTAGTATAAGAAAGGTTACTGGTGATATAGTTTATACATGTCGCCACTCCAGACTTTATTGTGGCACAACCTAACGTCTACTTGGTAGAGAAGGAATATCATTTTTAATGTGAATTTCAGACCACAATGCCATTATATCTTCTTCACTTGGTGTTGCCAGAAGAGAATGGAATCTGTCTCTCCCTATCTAAAATCACTAACCGAAGTTGGAATCGAACCATGACCATACATATATGAACCTATCATCAGCCCAAGAGACCACCAAATGCTCTGCTCAGTGGCTCATTTTTCTATCATAACGCCGTTGTGCCACACTGGCTGAGAATTCTGACACACAGGCTCCCTGTATAAATTTGCAGCATGTTCAGTAAATTCATTTACTTGGTTGACCGAATCACCATGAACTAGCTGCCTCGGCTACCCAGTGCATGCGTTCATCTTTATTTTGTAATCACCAAAATAAAATCACGTAACTGCCACCAACACAGAACTGCCAACAGTGCAGGATGCAGAAATTAAAATAGGAAGTGTTCCTTTCCACTTGAGCTACTCTATTGCGCTATCGGTTTGTTGAAAAGGTGCAGTGCAAAAGAACAGGTATAACTGTTTGTCTCTCATAAGTATTGACCTGGCGATATGCATTATCCCACAGCGCTGTGGAACGCAGAAGATCTGGAGGACTTGTTCTTGTCTTCTGGAGCTGTCAGCTAGTGGCCTAATGGTAAGTATTGCGCACGGTAGATAAGATGTCGCGAGTTCGAGTACATTCACAGCTATATTTTTTAAAACGCAATTCTGCTGTCTGCTAAAATTATCAATCTAATGGAACTTATAACATAATTTCCTTCACTTCTCAACCCAAAATAGTCGTATGTGGAAATTAATAGGTTTAATAGACAGCCAGACAGTAGATACATCTCGAAACTTTTGTATTATGTATGGGTAGAGCGCATCGTGCCAAACGCGTCGGAAAAGTATTTTCTACATTAGCTGTCGTCTGGTAGTGTCATTTTATTCTTCTTCAAACCTTGTTTGACAGCTTTATAACTCAGAACAAGTTTTCTACATGCATGTAATCAATAAACTGCATGTGCATTTTCACACTGTTATAGATGACATCAGAGAATTCGCATATATCGTTGATGATTAATTTCTCTCTCATGTTTACTATTTTTTTAACAACATTAAAGGAAACCTTACGAAAATTGTGAACTGTATTATAAAAAATGAAATAAAACTACCCACGATAACCTTATGACGAAAGTCTGTTTTAATAGAACTGAGTATCTGTACACAAGCGTGCCTCTATCGTCACGAATTGGTAAAATACTACTCACTTAGATTTTGATTGGGTCTGTGTTTAATTGGTATGCTGTGTCATACTCAATAGGTATGCAAATGTGGCATTTCATAAATAAAGTTATGTATTCCTAGAAACCCAAAATTTGCTTGTCAGCAGCGGAAAGAGGCGTCACCTGTTGTGCAGCGTTGTAAGTTTTTCAGCATTGCACTATGAGCCGAAAGTATTTTCTTGCGATTTCCTTATCGATGTTTGATCTGGCTGTTTGTGGCTCTTTCACAGAAGGGATAGAAACGTTACACTCAGTGAGACTGGAACTGTGAACCATATCAGACGCCTTTTCAGAGGTCAGCACATTACCACAGAGCTGGCGAAAAAGTATGTGTCTTAGCTTCCTCTTACGAAACCAGTAGTGGCTAGAACTCGTAAATCGCTATTTGAAGGACAATTACGATTTCCATGTGTAACTACTTTCCTGGGCTGAAAACCGTAAATTTACAATCTTTTATTAAACCTCAAGCGACAATAACTCAGATTATTCAATGGAAATGACAGGTAAAAATCAATTGAACTTTGAGGCTTAATTCCGTGCACACCAGGAAGCAACTCGTCGATCACAGAGTTGCCAAACATACATTGCCTTGTTGCCAAATCTCAGTTACATTACGAGCAGGAAGAAGACGAACCTATGGGATCCTAAAGCGGGCTGGGAAGTGACCATAGCTGGTGTCTCCAAGCCGCGGCTGCTACGGCCTGGAATACGTAATGCGTCTGATTCGCTTTTCTGTAACTAGGTTTAGGAACTGGAGCGTAGTTACTAATAATACTCAGAACTGACTGCAAACCAAGCATCATAAATCAGTAACTCTCATAGCTGTTTTTATATTTCTTTCGTAAGTGTACTCAAAACTAAGAAATTCATTCACAGACGTTTTCGTGCCTCGCCGATAGTCGAGCACAACAAACAAATAAAAATAAAAAAAGGATGTGTGTGTGTGTGTGTTGCCAAAAGGCAAAGAGATCTTACTGCCTTCCGATATATGTCGCTGTCAGTTCTTCCATATGATTTGGTCGACATGATCTGTTTCAAGTTGTGTATGACAATGTTTTTGAAAATCAATTGTTTTCCTTTGCAATAAACAGAAAGATTTTCATTCTAAGTTACCCAAGTACAAAAATTTTCGCAATATTTGTTCAAATTTAATATTCGCTTCTATAATGTAGGAAAGTATTTCACAGTTGCAAAACTCGCATCCGACTCATTGACCTTACACTTAGTCGCTGACCATAAATTCTAGCTCAGAGTGACACCAGTTTAAGTAACTTAATGGGTCAAAGACTGTTTGCCAGTGCTCTTTCTCACCGGGAAATACGCAATCCACTCATTGGACTCCATAAGTACACTATAACAGTAATTTCTGTGTGTATGCAATGCATATGGATTAGAATTTAGTGGTGCTCTCTCTTCCACTTCAGTATACAATATGCCTGACATAAAGGGCCCGTTGTCATTACAGGCCCTGGGCAGTGCAAAAGCATACTGACAACAGTAATGTGCTTATACTGACAACCTGACTGTTCGTTTTACCTGATTTTGTAATCATTTAAATAAAACAACATGACCTTTCAGTGGGAGACATTTCGTCCCTCCTTTCCCTCTGTGAAATTTTTCAGTAAGCTTTTTGCCCTTTAGCCAGCGAAATGCTGCAGAGTACGGCCGGTAAACGATTCACAAACCACGATTTAGTGCCGTTAAGACGACTTCTTTAAACATTGTCGTAGCTGAAGGAATTCAGTTTCGTGCTAAATCATCTCAAGCAGCAACGTTCACAGACATCTCAAATAGGAAAAAGTTCATTATCCAGGGATGAAGGTTGCAAAACAAGCTTCCCACATTTTGTGTCAGGTTGTTCTTTTCGTCTGATAGCACTGCGTAAGTATTTTGTCTATGAGGTATCACAAGTAATGTTCCCGTAGCTGTGGGAATCATTGGTTGAAAACGAGTTTAACACCAATGGGTACAGTACTGCTAAATATTCAAAATGATTATAAACCTAATTCTGAGTTCATTCGCAAACTGAGGCGAATTTATAATATTGAAGCTAGACTGTGTATCCTTGTCTTCTTTGAATGGGAATTGGAAGGCATTTACACACACGTATACAATACTATGAATACTTCGAACGCTATAGTTAACGTTGCTCTCATAAACGACTTTTGTTTTTTAATTCTTCTGTGTCTTCAACGTGCAATATTTGTTGTAGATACAGTCTTAGAGCAATTGGCCCCCGAGTCGTTCACGTAAGGTGGGCAATACAGTTGTGCTCCTCTCAGAATCCTATGTCCGGCAATATGCTAGATCTGGCAACATTGTAGACTGCGGCACATCCCAGAGGAAGTCTTGACTTCAGTCTTAGTACTTTATTCTTGACTACGACCGTAGTCTTGAGGTAAAACAACAAAGTTTTTATCGCCCCTTTCCTCTTGGTGCTGAAGCTATGAGTGTAATTCAAGAGAATCTACAATAGATTTCGCTTTCTGTCACACTGGTAATAATAGTTTGGTCCAACAATGTTTTAGAGAAAGATTTCTTTGCCGACCATCTGCCTCTGAACACCGCATGCGTCTGAATTCTCTGGGACCCGTTAAGTGCCTAGCGGCGGGGGCTGAGGCACTGCATTGTCTCGCCTTTTGCCGACCACGTCTGCTCCACTCCGCACTCTCGACCATGTAAAATGCTTTAATGTTGTTGAGTGGTGACCCATAAAATCTGTCTAAGATTTGTGTTTCACTCTTGATAGCAAAGGAGGCACAAAACCGTTTTTATTTGATGATTATTTTATTATACTAGAATGCAATACATAAATGTGGCACAGAATTAATTTCATTGTTTCTGATCCAGTGCACTACAATTAAAGCGTCACATTCTGTTCTTTTTCCTTTCACGGGAGGTTCCTCAAATAATTTATTGTTGTCATGGATTCATATGTGTTAGTCAAGGCACAGAGAGTAAATGCAATGTAATGTGTTCGGTTTCTTTCTTTGATTCTCTATGGTAAATGGATGCAAAAGGTTGTGTCAATACCTATCAGAACCTGCTCTATAGCTACTCAGGCAAATTGCTTGTTTTAAGGTCTACACCTTAATTAATGGGGAAGTGAACGCTGTTCACAAGTGATATTTAAAAAATTGAATTGGATTTAAGGCGACAAAATTGCCCATATTTGGAGCTACCCAGAGAAAAAGTGAGTTGCTAGAGCCACTGTTAGCAAGTGTCTGCAGGAAGTTCCTAACTGCTACTGTGGAAATTTACATAGAGGCCATATACTAATCAAGAGGTTCATTTCCTTCATACTTATCACCCTGGCATGTGAGTCTTAAGTGAAGAACGATATTGATATTCGTATCGCTGATGGTCGATTCGAATTTCTTCAGAGACGCTGGTATTGCGAAGCAGCTTGGCAGTCACAAAGCCAAGATCTATGACCATTAACACAACTTACTGAGTCGAACTAATAGAGGATTTGATGTGTAAAGGTTTTTTTCCGATTTCGATACAGAATTTTTTCTGGAAATTCGCAGCTCCATAAAATATATCATAAAAAAAGCTCACACACGCTGGCCTCTACCACGGTTAGAACTGACGACTGATTGAGCCGTTCTGACCCGAGACACGGGCGGTACCACCGGGCTACGGACACACTGCTGCCTGTACGCCGCTCTCATCATGGTATTGGTCGCTCAGCCTCATAACACATCGTGAAAGATAATAAAAGTTGTCACTTATGTGAAGAATAGCATTTCTTTAGGCAAAAAACTGAATTTTCTGTCTCAGTGTCTTAGTTTACATGAGAATTATACAGCACATGTCATTGAAATGGAAAGGGAATATTAAGTGAATTTAGCGAGTCAATTCAGTACCATACGCGGAAGTGATTGCCCTGTCACAGTGTTGCCTAACGTTTGTGACGATGTTGCCAATTCTCAGCTGTGCTAGGAACAGCTCTGTAGCGGTATGCGAGGAGAATCCCGTGCTCGTGTCATAGGAGGATACGGAGAGGAGGAGCGGGGTTTGGTTGATATGCAACGTTTTCTCCTACCAGTTGTGTCAAACATTCAGGTGTATAATCTTCCATCACGATTACAGTTTCCTACAAAATAGATACGAATAAAACACTTACTTGTTACTTTGCGACAAAAGATTATTTCAGTACAATAAAAAGTCTTTGGAAATCACTTATTCCCACCTGTCACAAAAGTAAGATAACAAACACTTTGCACCTCGAAATCGATTGCACCTATGTGCAGTCTTGTGACGTTTAAATAAATCGTCTTAACGGCACTAAATCGTGGTTTGTGAATCATTTACCGGCCGTACTCTAAGGCATTTCACTGGTTGCATACACACAGAAGTTACTGTTACAGTGTACTTATGGAGCCCAATCAGTGAATTGCGTATTTTCCGGTGAGAAAGAGCACTGGCAAACAGTCTTCGCTACATTAGGTTACTTAATCTGGTGCCACTCTGAGCTAGAATTTATGGTCAGCGACTAAGTGTAAGGTCAATGAGTCGGCTGCGAGTTTTGCAACTATGAAATACTTTCCTACATTACAGAAGCGAATATTAAATTTGAACTGATATTGCGAAAATTTTGTAATTGGGTAGCTTAGAATGAAAATCTTTCTGTTTATTGCAAAGGAAAACAATTGATTTTCTAAAACATTGTCATACACAACTTGAAACAGATCATGTCGACCAAATCATATGGAAGAACTGACAGCGACGTATATCGGAAGGCAGTAAGACCTCTTATTTTTTGCTTTGGCAGTACTCGATAGCCATTTCTAGGCGCAAGTAAATGAAGAAAGGCTGCACGTTTTTGTTATCAAGTAACGTCTTCATCAATTACTTTAGTTTTAATGTAATCTACGAGTTATTACTGATGTTTGATATTAGCATGAAAAGGATTCCGTAGACAGGGAAAGAACCTGTTCTTCGGAAACTACTTCTATAATGACCAAAAGGCATCAAATGATCTTCAAGTACAGTGTTCCAGCAGCGGTATGAAGAAAATGATAGTAATAATGACGGTAGTAATCAAATTATCCGGTAACTTCACACTTCCCAGTGGATTTTCTCGAACTAAGAAATTTGCTGAATTTGTGAAAATTTCAAAATGGCTTCACATCGAGCCTATGATGCCTAGAAGAGACTTTACATCCTGCTGACATGAGAATAGCATAATCTCCGCTTCAGAAGCTTGCTTCTACTTAACCATTTAATAGTCTCGCGTTTTTCCACCGTGACTAATTTTGTGAGCTAAGCACATCACCTGTTACAGCACACTCCTGGGGCTGGGAAATGTGGCCACAATGGTCTGGCGGAACGAACTATCACAGGTGCAATGCATGGGTTCAGGCATTTACTTTTAAGAGGCACAAACAGATTTACTTTACCCCCAGTAACATCAAGAGAAAGACGTTATAATCCAGAATCCGCATTAAACATCACGTTCCCTCTTTACCAACTGGGCAGAGCTGGTTTACGTTGGGAAATGACATAGCGGAAGTCATGGTAAACAGAAATACAGTCGCCAGTAAACTTACTTACATTCGAAAATTTTATTTTATTTGATGAACCGATAGCCATTTAAAGGAACAGGGCTCTTACTTTACTTGTACTTGATTGAATTAGAGACGTTGAAAAATTTGGTGCTGGACTGTGATTCGAATTCGTATCTCCTCTTTCGAGGATCTGAATCTCTCGGAACAGCATAGTTCAATCATTTTGTCCCTTTTCTCAAGACTGCAGTCTTCTCTAGGTCTCCTCCAAAGGTAAGTATATGGGTCCGAATCCTGATCCAGTACAAAATTATTCATAATTTCATTTCAAGCCCTATCACGTGCACACCGGCCTGTTAGTGAAAATTAACATGCATTTTTAATGTCTGTTCATGTGTTGCCAACAATCGCAATAGGTGTCGTTATTTCTGGTCAAACACGCACACATCTTACTATTGGTGAGTAAGCAGCTGATAATTAAGCTATATTCGTGGATGCACGGTGGGTGAGCAGTTCGATTGTCGCTTGGGCACAAAAGTTTGTATCCTTATTTTAGAGTCAAGCACCTAGCAGATGGTAAGAAAAACCAATACGTAAAATTTGATTTTACTTAGTTAACAATCCGATTACGTGTTGGGTTCATATCACCGTCACAGAACTTCACATCATTCACTTCATCTTTAAATGCATGCACGCTTTGTTACTTCAGAATAGAGGTATATCAGACATCTTTCGTGGTTAGTTAACAGGGACGAAAGGGTCTTGATAGAAGTCCCGGTTTATTATAAAAACTGTCGTCTTTTATTTTCAAGTTTAGAATGGGTTACTGGTATTGGCAAAAACTTCGGTAATTCATGACTCTTCATGGTTAGTCATCAGTATGATACGATTAGGTTAGATTACATTAGGTTAATTCTTGTTTCATATATCATGAATACGATATTTCGTAATGATGTGGAACGTGTCATTTTAATGAAAGATTTCTTTACATACCATGATTCAATTTCTTAACTATTTTTTACTCTCTCTCTCATTCTTTTTGATTTTTATCTCTCTCTCTTTCTCTCTCTCTCTCTCTCTGTATCACACACACACACACACACACACACACACACACACACATTCTTTTTTTATTTTTATTTGTTTGTTGTGCTCGACTATTGACGAGGCACGAAAACGTCTATGAATGAATTTCTTAGTTTTGAGTACTGGCCCGCATCTCGTGGTCGTGCGGTAGCGTTCTCGCTTCCCACGCCCGGGTTCCCGGGTTCGATTCCCGGCGGGGTCAGGGATTTTCTCTGCCTCGTGATGGCTGGGTGTTGTGTGCTGTCCTTAGGTTAGTTAGGTTTAAGTAGTTCTAAGTTCTAGGGGACTTATGACCACAGCAGTTGAGTCCCATAGTGCTCAGAGCCATTTGAGTACACTTACGAAAGAAATATAAAAACAGTTATGAGAGTTACTGATTATGATGCTTAGTTTGCAGTCAGTTCTGAGTATTATTAGTAACTACGCTCCAGTTCCTAAACCTAGTTACAGAAAAGCGAATCAGACGCATTACGTATTCCAGGCCGTAGCAGCCGCGGCTTGGAGACACCAGCTATGGTCACTTCCCAGCCCGCTTTAGGATCCCATCGGTTCGTCTTCTTCCTGCTCGTAATGTAACTGAGATTTGGCAACAAGGCAATGTATGTTTGGCAACTGTGTGATCGACGAGTTACTTCCTGGTGTGCACGGAATTAAGCCTCAAAGTTCAATTGATTTTTGCCTGTCATTTCCATTGAATAATCTGAGTTATTATCGCTTGAGGTGTAACAAAAGATTGTAAATTTACGGTTTTCAGCCCAGGAAAGTCGTTACACATGGAAATCGCAACTAATCTCGTCCTTCAAATAGCGGTTTACGAGTTCTAGCCACTACTGATTTCGTAAGAGGAAGCTAAGACACATACTTTTTCGCCAGCTCTGTGGTAACGTGCTGACCTGTGAAAAGGCGTCTGATATGGTTCGCAGTTCCAGTCTCACTGAGTGTAGCGTTTCTATCCCTTCTGTGAAAGAGCCACAAACAGTCAGATCAAACATCGATAAGGAAATCGCAAGAAAATACTTGCGGCTCATAGTGCAATGGTGAAAAACTTACAATGCTGCACAACAGGTAACGCCTCTTTCCGCTGCTGACAAGCAAATTTTGGGTTTCTAGGAATACATAACTTTATTTATGAAATGCCACATTTGCATACCTCTTGAGTATGACACAGCATACCAATTAAACACAGACCCAATCAAAATCTAAGTGAGTAGTATTTTACCAATTCGTGACGATAGAGGCACGCTTGTGTACAGATACTCAGTTTTATTAAAACAGACTTTCGTCACAATGTTATCGTGGGTAGTTTTATTTCATTTTTTATAATACAGTTCACAATTTTCGTAAGGTTTCCTTTAATGTTGTTAAAAAATAGTAAACATGAGAGAGAAATTAATCATCAACGGTATATGCGAATTCTCTGATGTCATCTATAACAGTGTGAAAATGCACATGCAGTTTATTGATTACATGCATGTAGAAAACTTGTTCTGAGTTAAAGCTGTCAAACAAGGTTTGAAGAAGAATAAAATGCCACTACCAGACGACAGCTAATGTAGAAAATACTTTTCCGACGTATTTTGGCACGATGCGCTCTACCCATACATAATACAAAAGTTTCGAGATGCATCTACTGTCTGGCTGTCTATTAAACCTGAAATGAACAAAATGTCGCAGAAGTTAGCCCTTTTTCCACATACGACTATTTTGGGTTGAGAAGTGAAGGAAATTAAGTTATAAGTTCCATTATATTGATAATTTTAGCAGACAGCAGAATTGCGTTTTAAAAAATATAGCAGTGAATGTACTCGAACTCGCGACATCTTATCTACCGTGCGCAATACTTATCATTACGCCACTAGCTGACAGCTCCAGAAGTCAAGAACAAATCCTCCAGAACTTCTGCATTCCACAGCGCTGTGGGATAATGCATATCGTCAGGTCGATACTTATGAGAGACAAACAGTTATACCTTTTCTTTTGCACTGCACGTTTTCAACAAACCGATAGCGCAATAGAGCAGCTCAAGTGGAAAGGAACACTTCCTATTTTAATTTCTGCATCCTACACTGTTGGCAGTTCTGTGTTGGTGGCAGTTACGTGATTTTATTTTGGTGATTACAAAATAAAGATGAATGCATGCACTGGGTAGCCGAGGCAGCTAGTTCATGGTGATTCGGTCAACCAAGTAAATGAATTTACTGAACATGCTGCAAATTTATACAGGGAGCCTGTGTGTCAGAATTCTCAGCCAGTGTGGCACAACGGCGTTATGATAGAAAAATGAGCCACTGAGCAGAGCATTTGGTGGTCTCTTGGGCTGATGATAGGTTCATATATTTATGGTCATGGTTCGATTCCAACTTCGGTTAGTGATTTTAGATAGGGAGAGACAGATTCCATTCTCTTCTGGCAACACCAAGTGAAGAAGATATAATGGCATTGTGGTCTGAAATTCACATTAAAAATGATATTCCTTCTCTACCAAGTAGACGTTAGGTTGAGCCACAATAAAGTCTGGAGTGGCGACATGTATAAAATATATCACCAGTAACCTTTCTTATACTAGTTATTTATTTCTAGTGACGAAACAAACGCTATGTAGGCTCACAGGACACTTATTCCATCTTTTATCTGAGCTTCTGTATGTCGATAAAATAGGTTCTGAACTGGGTATGCAACTCAGACCGCCCTTAACGCGGAATTTGATCCCTTCGTGACAATACAGCTCGGCTACAGTTTGTTCTTTGTTCAACACTGCAGATTCCTCAACATCTCCACATATTGCGCGTGAATGGGTTCGAATCCTGGCCCAGCGCTTAAGATTTCATTATGTATTATCAAGCTCTAGCATGAGAACACCTATCTGCTGGTGGATAATAATTTCGATTTATAATGTATTTTCATTCGTTGTCAACACTAACGATATTTGACGTTTTTGACTCCCAGTGAGACACAGAACTATTTGCGAGATCACTGTAAGTTCAAGACGTTATTCCGAGCTGCTGGTGGAGAAAAATTCGGTAGCTGACGTCTCTTTGTGTGTAGTCAACAACGATATGCGTGGAGCTCTATTCCCAGTCAGCACTGAACTCTTCGTCATATTATTTCTAGTTCAAACTTGCTCACATGTCGCTGCTGGTGCAACAAACCCATATTTAACGTTCGTTTTCTCTAGAATATAACAGCGATAGGTGCCGGGTTGGAGTCCTGGGAAGGAAAAAATTAATGTTTCGTCTCGTCATTTCAATTAAATCATCTAGCTACTGCCGAGAAAATCTGATATGTCATAGTTGATTGTGCTTCGATATCTATCTTATTAGGTTCTGAGTTCGAATTCCTGCCCAACACAAAGCCTTACCTCACGGCATTTCAAATAACTGATTTGTTAAGAAGCAATATTTAACATCTCTCGTAGTTCGTTAACAGGGACAATAGGTGTTGGGTAGGAGTTTGCGTTATGTAATTTAAAGTTGGTATTTGCTAACTGATACTGTCTAAAATCGAGGTATATCACTCTCTGTATGCTTAATCAGGAATGACTGTTAGTTTCCGTCAGTCACGAAATCTTTGCTTAGTCTGCATGACCTGGGTTTGAATCCATATGCAGAGCGAAACGGTTCGTCGTGTCATTTGAAGTTCATACATATTCTCAACTAGCTGCTCGTGAATAACTTACATTTTTAATGTCATTTTGTGTTAAATAATAAGTACGGTATGTTACTTTGAAGAGGAAATCTTGAAAACGACGAACTTACAACGTGCATTACCTATCTGACGTAATAATGAGAGTGGTAACATTTCAGGTATGTCATTTATTGTAATAAATGTGAGCTTACAAGCCTTAAGGGCAGTCTTACTTGTGATAAGGGGTTCCCTGATATTTGTAGTATCGTAGTATTACTTTACATCTTGAGTTATTGCGATACAGAGCAGTGTTTTCTAGTGGTGACTTGTTGGAACCATTTTCAATAGTCAAACGACTGTACCAAGGAGCGATTAGGGGACCTGCTAGACAGCTGCGTTATGTGGGTTGCATGCGAATCAGACGAAATGCAATTCAGGTCGTTCGGATACTTTTGAGCACGACTGTACATATTGAAGTAGTACAAACAGAAATATATGCGATCACACCCATTACAACTTGTTTAGGAGTTGCACTGCATTCGTTCTATTAGACACAGCAAGATAGCACTGCAGGTATAAACTAACAACTAACAAATGTATTGTAATGAGTGCAGGTCACAAGACGACTGTGGTATTTCACTGTTCATTGCTAGGTAAACTTGTCGTTTTCCAAGGGCAATGAGTTTTCATTGTTTAACATTATTTGGCAGCAGCTCGTACGAACGTATAACAGATGCACTTGGATGCTCCAGTGGCGAGCAGTTCAACAGTAACGAGATTAAATGCCAGTTAACAGGAAAGGAGAACAGTTGTAGACAAGGAGAGAAGTGGGAGACCGGTCATTTTGATGGATACTAAACTGTGTGTTATCGGGGATGCTATGCTTACGTTCACTATCAAAAGTTTGAGGTGTCCATCTGTCCACATTAGAATTTTGTATGGTAGTGTGGTGCAGATTTTAAAATTTCGTGCACTTCTTGATCATAGTGTGCAGGAAATGAAGGTGTGTGATAAAGAAAAATGTATACATTAGTGTACATGATTTCAGTCATTTGGACACTCATGGAATTGTAGGATTGCATCGTGATATCTTCGCTGGTGAGGTGTTCTATCACTTTAGAGAGTATGTGAACAGTCAAAACACAATGATTTTGTCTGTCGAAAACCGACATGTCTCTAATGACAATACCATGCACAATCATAAAATTAGAATGTGGTGTGTCGTATTGCGTCGCCCAATAGTGAGACCTGTGTTCTGTTCAACGACAATATTATGCAATTTATTTCTTTTACTGAGACAGACGAACGTGGTTGTTGGTGCTGCAGAAGGATGCCACTTGCCACACATCTAATGAACCAGTGCAGTGTATAACAGCGCAGTGTCAAAACGAAACAATCACAGCTTACTATCTTAGTGCGCGTTTAAATGGAACAGCCAGTTGCGGTGGAGCCCCAGAGAAGCCATCTTGTGTGTGCTCAAAAGTATCTGGACGCTCTGAATTTTTACGCCATGTTCAAAAGTATTTCTCCAAAAAGTTTTGTGAAGGATGTATGTTATCATATTTCTACATCTAGATAACATCAGCATCTCAGCCATTCATATATATAACGTTTATGCCAGGAACGTATATGGTGTAGAGCTCGACGAAGCTTCAAATTAATTATTTTCCATATCTAAATTGTTTTCTGGCGCATTTCAAGTTCACAATGTTCTTTCCAGGTCTAGAACCGTATGCCAAAATACCTCAGCAATGCAAAAATATAATGTTTACGTCGGGTTCCATTTTCCACTCACAGACGTCCATCAAAATTTCTGCCTAAAACATGACTGTGAACTATTAAATAAAGTACCCCAATACTGTTTTCATTTATAAGTGGTATTGGCTATATACCAATCTGTTACGATCCTAGAAGCGCAAATCTGCATTCGTTCAAGGTCTGTCGTCAAGCTTACATAACAAGCATTCGATAAACTGAAACAATACTGAGGAATTGGCCGCGCTAGCCTCTTTATACATTTTCTTTACAGACGCTTCCTCAGTACTGATTTTACGTGATTATTCCATTTCATATTATTTCATAGTACAACCCTAAGAATTTGTGGGATGTGATAGTCTCAAGATGTCCACCGCTAATATTGCAGTGAGATACTACGCGGTTCTTCCTTTTTATTACACGAATTATTTTAGATGTATCCACTTTTAGAGAGAGCTGCCATTGGCCAAACCAAGTGCAAATTTGCTCAAAGTGCCTCTGCAGTTCGTTAGGATCGTCCAATGACAATATTTTCCTACACATAGCTGCATCATTAGCAAGCACTCTTATAATTCTACTGATCCTATCTGATAAACTGTCAGCCGAAATATTGTGGCAAGAATATCGCGAAACGTACGTCTACATCTACGTAATTACTCTGCTATTCAGAGACGCTGAGATGGAACATCTCCACAATGCACTAACGAAGAACGGATATTCGTCCGCCGAAATAAAACGTGCGTTGAGGCAGCCACGCAGAAATCATACTGACGTACAGGCTACTGCAAAATCTAAGGTTTTCCTGCCGTTTGTTAAAAATGTAACGGAAAGAATAGGGAGGATCTTGACGAAGCGGAATATTACCGTAATTTACAAGCCCACCAGGAAGATACAGGAATACCTTAGGCCTGCCAAGGATGCTCGCAAACCATTGGAAAAATCTGGAGTGTATAGGATCCCATGCAGCTGTGGTGATGTTTATGTGGGTACCACCAAAAGAACTGTTTCTAAACGTTTGGAAGAGCACGAGGGAAATTGTAGAAGAGGAGAAACGGAACGATCAGCTGTTGCGGAGCATGCTTTCCAGCCAGGGAACCACAATATTCGTTTCGAGGAGACGCAAGTACTAGCGGCCACGGGCGGATACTACGAAAGGCTCTACAGGGAGGCAATCGAAATCGCTAAACACCCAAATAATTTCAACCGAAAGGAGGAGGGCGTCAAATTAAACGGTATATGGATGCCGGTGTTAAAGAAGATGTGTACCACTCGTCCACTACTGGGTGATGGCAACGGCGATCGACGGCGATGGACAGCGGCCAATTGCACTGACGTTTTCAAAACACGTGACGTCACGCCGCGGCGCGGGGGCGCGCGGACACGGAATTTAGCGGCAGTCAGTAGCGAGCCAGTGTGTGTGTTGGACCTTCCATCAAGCTACGGACCCCCTTGAAGATGTCTCCCGCAGTCGGAGACGAAACGTTGGGAATCACCTCAGAATTCATCAACCGACCACGGCATAACAGCCCGGATAATTATAATGGACAATCAATGCCAAGCCGAATGACTGCTTTCATAAGGGCCAGAGATGGACCAGCGCGTTACTGACTTGCTCAATTTGTGAAGCCCTTTCTGTAATAAATCATCCAATTTACAGGAAATTTTATTCATTTGTGTGGTTGTACGTGCACATCACATCTATTGATTTTCGTCTAACTTGGATAATTTCTTCGTGGTGAGTTGCTTTTTTGTTTTGTTTTGTTTTGGAGTGTATATACGAGGCGTGTTTTTTAAGTAAGTACCTTTTTGAAATTAAAAAAAGACGTGCTATGATATATCAATAATTTTATTTTTACATGAAAGCCTGTACTTTAATCTACTTTTCTATGTAATTTCCGTCAATACTGAGGCACTTGTCATAACGTTGTACCAGTTTTTGAATACCCTCCTCATAGAAGTCTGCCGCCTGGCTTGTTAACACTGCAATCACGACTGTTTTGACTTCGTCATCGTCGTGAAGACGCTGACCGCCCAGATGTTTCTTCAAGTGCAGGAACAGATGGCAGTCACAGGGCGCAAGATCGGGGCTGTACGGAGGATGATCTAGAGTTTCCCATCGAAAAGATGTGGTGAAATCTTTGGTCTGATACGCCACATGCGGACGGACATTGTATTACAGCAAAACGATGCTCTTGCTCAATTTCCATGAAGTGTTGCTTTGATTCTAGTGTGACATAGGCCACCCATATTTCATCGCCCGTAACAATTTGGCTTAAGAATTCATCACCGTCGTTGTGGTACCGCCCAAGGAAAGTCATTGCATTGTCTAAACGTTTGGTTTTGTGCACATCCGTCAACATTTTCGGTACCCAACTTGCCCACCATTTTTGGTAATTCAAGTGCTCGGTCACAATGCCATACAAAACACTACGAAAAACATTAGGAAAGTCATCCCGCAAGGAGGGAATCGTAAAGCGTCTGTTTTCTCTAAGCTTATTGTCCACTTCCTGTACCAAACTTTCATTAACGACCGAAGGACGCCCACTTCGTTGTTCGTCATGCACGTTTGTGCGGCCACCTTTAAATGCTCTCACCCAATTTCTTACCATTCCATCACTCATAATGTTTTGTCCGTAAACTGCGCAGATCTCACGATCAATATCGATCGCATTTAGGCCTTTAGCACTAAGAAATCTCATAACAGCCTGTACTTCACAGTCGACAGGACTCAACGATTGTTGTTGTTGTTGTGGTCTTCAGTCCTGAAACTGGTTTGATGCAGCTCTCCATGCTACTCTATCCTGTGCAAGCTTCTTAATCTCCCAATACGTACTGCAGCCTACATCCTTCTGAACCTGTTTAGTGTATTCATCTCTTGGTCTCCCTCTACAATTTTTACCCTCCACGCTGCCCTCCAATACTAAATTGGTGATCCCTTGATGCCTCAGAACATGTCCTACCAACCGATCACTTCTTCTTGTCAAGATGTGCCAGAAATTCCTCTTCTCCCCAATCCTATTCAATACTTCCTCATTAGTTACGTGATCTACCCATCTAATTTTCAGCATTCTTCTATAGCACCACATTTCAAAGGCTTCTATTCTCTTCTTGTCCAAACTATTTATCGTCCATGTTTCACTTCCATACATGGCTACACTCCATACAAATACTTTCAGAAACGACTTCCTGACATTTAAATCTATACTCGATGTTAACAAATTTCTCTTCTTCAAAAACGCTTTCCTTGCCATTGCCAGTCTACATTTTATATCCTCTCTACTTCGACCATCATGTTACTTTGCTCCCCAAATAGCAAAACTCATTTACTACTTTAAGTGTCTCATTTCCTAATCTACTTCCTTCAGCATCGCCCGACTTAATTCGACTACATTCCATTATCCTCGTTTTGCTTTTCTTGATGTTCATTTTATATCCTCCCTTCAAGACACTGTCCATTCCATTCAACTGCTCTTCCAAGTCCTTTGCTGTCTCTGACAGAATTACAATGTCATCGGCGAACCTTAAAGTTTTTATTTCTTCTCCATGGATTTTAATACCTACTCCGAATTTTTCTTTTGTTTCCTTTACTGCTTGCTCAATATACAGATTGAATAACATCGGAGAGAGACTACAACCCTGTCTCACTCCATTCCCAACCACTGCTTTCCTTTCATGTCCCTCGACTCTTATAACTGCCATCTGGTTTGCGAACAAATTGTTAATAGCCTTTCGCTCCCTGTATTTTACCCCTGCCACCTTCAGAATTTGAAAGAGATTATTCCAGTCAAAATTGTCAAAAGCTTTCTCCAAGTCTACAAATGCTAGAAACGTAGGTTTGCCTTTTCTTAATCTAGCTTCTAAGATAAGTCGTAGGGTCAGTATTGCCTCATGTGTTCCCATATTTCTACGGAATCCAAACTGATCTTCCCCGAGGTCGGCTTCTAACAGTTTTTCCATTCGTCTGAACAGAATTCGCGTTAGTATTTCGCAGCCGTGACTTATTAAATTGATAGTTCGGTAATATTCACATCTGTCAGCACCTTGGGATTGGAATATTATATTCTTCTTGAAGTCTGCGGGTATTTCGCCTGTCTCATACATTTTGCTCACCAGGTGGTAGAGTTGTGTCAGGACTGGCTCTCCCAAGGTCGTCAGTAGTTCTAATGGAATGTTGTCTACACCTGGGACCTTTTTTTGACTTAGGTCTTTCAGTGCTCTGTCAAATTCTTCACGCAGTATTATGTCTCCCATTTCATCTTCATCTACATCCTCTTCCATTTCCATAATATTGCCCTGAAGTACATCGCCTTTGTATACACACTCTAAGTACTCCTTACACCTTTCTGCCTTTCCTTCTTTGCTTAGAACTGGGTTTCCATCTGAGCTCTTGATATTCATGCAAGTGGCTCTCTTTTCTCCAGAGGTCTCTTTAATTTTCCTGTAGGCCGTATCTATCTTACCCCTAGTAAGGTAAGTCCCTACATCCTTACATTTGTCCTCGAGCCATGCCTGCTTAGACATTTTGCACTTCCTGTCGATCTCATTTTTGAGACGTTTGTTTTCCTTTTTGCCTGCTTCATTTACTGCATTTTTATATTTTCTCCTTTCATCAATTAAATTCAGTATTTCTTCTGTCACCCAAGGATTTCTACTAGCCCTCGTCTTTTTACCTACTTGATCTTCTGCTGCCTTCACCTCTTCATCCCTCAAAGCTATCCATTCTTCTTCTACTGTATTTCTTTCCCCCATTCTTGTCAATTGTTCCTTTATGCTCTTCCTGAAACTCTCTACAACCTCTGGTTCTTTCAGTTTATCCAGGTCCCATCTCCTCAAATTCCCACCTTTTTGCAGTTTCTTCAGTTTTAATCTACAGTTCATAACCAACAGATTGTGGTCAGAGTCCACATCTGCCCCTGGAAATGTCTTACAATTTAAAACCTGGTTCCTAAATCTCTGTCTTACCATTATATAATCTATCTGATATCTTCTAATATCTCCAGGGTTCTTCCATGTATACAATCTTCTTTCATGATTCTTTCCGACTATCGGACGCATCTTAAACAGTCAGTACACAATGTAAACAAGGAAGAATCAGACTGTAATGGCGTCAGTGCGTAGATTAAGGTACAGGCTTTCATGTAAAAATAAAATTATTGAGACATCTTAGCACGTCTTTTTTTGATTTCAAAATGGTACTTACTTAGAAAACACGCCTCGCATAACTGGATGCAACATTATAATCACACCTTCTAATTTTCTGCCAAAATATGCAACTGTGTTTGTGTTGCCCTTTCTAGAAAGGACACGCGATGTAAGGATGTGAGACCTCACTTTTTAGCCGTTAGAACGTATTCACAAACAAACCTGAAATACAGCAATCGCTACAACCGTATTCAGGATGAGCATGAAGCTTCCTAGTTCACAGAAGCACCGACGTACCTTATACTGACCGTAAAGTCCATAAAAGATTTTGAAAGCAAACCAAATCTGTCACTACTTCAAACATATTCAAAATAAAACGTCTTTTTAAACTAAAATTGTATTCTGTGCTTTTTCCGCAACTCAAACTCTTTAATACATTAGTGATTGTTGATTTAGAATCTTGTTCGATTGCCAAAATAGCTAAATTTGTTAATATCAACATGAAACTTGTAGATATGAAATAATTTTTAATCAGTTTCAATTATATTAGGTAATCCTCTTCCAAGTTTGGACTCAAAATAAACTTCAACAAAGCCAATGGGCCGGAGTCCGTAAGTTCTTTTTTAGTGTCTTTTGTAACTACGGAAGCCCGTAGACGTTTGCACACCATTTGGTAAATCCTTTTCCGTCAGTGTCTTAAAGGGCTTGGTCGAGGTTGTATTCCTCATCACATACACCAAATAAATTTGCAGGCCACAGGAAGACATACTTTTTGGCTAAATTCTGTAGCTGCTGGAACCTTTCTCGAGTTTCAGCAGTTACTCTAACTAATGAAAAAAATATTTGTCGTTTTAAATCGGCTTCCTGAGATAAGTTGGCATCCCTACTTCAGTCGCTAAAAATGTGCCTCTTCATAATTCATCTTGGAGATTCAATGGAAATGCCAAGTTCTTCAACAAACTTTTAGCGTAACATAAAGCCTTGTCTGCGAATTCCTGTCGTTTCTCTTCAAGAACCGTCTGAAAGGCGTTTATTTTCTTAGCACCCCGATGTGCGCAAAGACCTTCCGTTTGAAAATGACTTTGACATCATTCTCTTCACACAGTACAGTTTGCTAGAGGCCCAAGAAACATGGAAAGGGAAATGATTGCGTCGCGAATAAGAAAGTTCTTACGTTCGTTCAGGTGTTCACGCTTTCGTCTATTTCTGTTAGCTTCTCTAGCGTTTTCAAAATTTCTTTGTAATGATTTCATGTCATGGTTGCTGCATCGCCTCTTGCGTTCCAGCTTGTATCCTGAACCCTCTTCAAACTCTTGTCTATAACAGCAATCAGAATCTCAATCGGGGAGCGTACATTGAGTTGTTTGAGCTGGGCACAAATCAGGCATAGGATTTATATATTTTTTTCGTTGCTGCACACTTGTCTGCCTTCTGGGCATTGTAGCAGGATTATCGTAAGCTTACCGTCTGCAGTTCATCACATGGAGCCTATCAGCGTTTACTTAGTATTGTCTCAGTAATACCAACGGCTGTTTTGCTTTTCGTATCGACGAAATGAATAAAAGATTCCGAAAGTCGTACGTCTCGATTCTCAGTCATCAAGTATCGTAATACTTTAAATGATTGATTTTTGTCGGAAATATTCGGGATATATACAAATATCATGGAATAATACTTCGCCTTTGTAACCTGATCTATAACATTTTGCCTAATTTTATTAAATAAAATTTCACTGAACTCGTTTTGAATTTCTGGTGAAATATAATTACCTAAAATTTTTAGTCCATTTTTAGTCTTACTATATGTTATCGGAGAATAGAATCGTACTTTGCCAAAAGTTGCTTTTATTGGCGGTAGTGTCATTTTTCCTGTGTCCACCAAACACCAAATTTTGTTTTGTCGCAGTCTTTTACTCATACATCAAACACTCTGGTTACAAATTTCAAACCTGTCTGTATTTCATTTTTGCTACGAATTATTGCTCTTTTTTACCAATAGTCCGTCTTTCTTAAAATCATGTTCCTAACAACTTATATTTGCAAAAATTTTGATTGTTATAATACATTAGTCACGGTTGGCGGCTATGGTATCGAGTATTAATCCCACGGGAGGTGGAGTTTGCGCTCTCAACCAAATGCAACAGAAGCAAAACTTTGATGGTTTAGGAGTAGAATAAGCCATCCAAGTGCGTAAAACTTTTTCACCGTTTGTCATTGTGCGTCAAAACCATTCTCGAATCCTCGACAATACTTTCGTTATGATGTCTATGATTGAACCTTGGGCTGTGTTGCTGGTACTTCAGCGAAGTCTGTATTAATGTGTATAAAGACTTCAGGACCTCGCCATATTAATACAAATCACATGTTTGTACTATATTTTCTAACCGAAATGGCTCAAATGGCTCTGACCACTATGGGACTTAACATCTGAGGTCATCAGTCCCCTAGAACTTAGAAAAATGGTTCAAATGGCTCTGAGCACTATGGGACTTAACATCTGAGGTCATCAGTCCCCTAGAACTTAGAACTACTTAAACCTAACTAACCTAAGGACATCACACACATCTATGCCCGAGGCAGGATTCGAACCTGCGACCGTAGTGGTCGCGCGGTTCTAGACTGAAGCGCCTAGAACCGCTCGGCCACTGCGGTCGGCTTATTTTCTAACCATTTACTAGTACCGTTTCCAAGAATGACACAGTTGATGTGGTTACCGTTTGTCCTGATGTCGCAAATTCTGCAGTCGCAGAGCAAGCACTCGAAGCTGAGAAATTCGTAGTATCAATTACAGAGCTTAGCATGTTATCAGTGTTGGGTACTTGCACTACTTTAGCTCCTCCTTAAATTTGAGCAGCACTAGGTTCTTAAGAGATAACATCTTAAATAGTCCCTAGCGTAGATTCTGGCGTCTCCGAATAAACTTTCCCAGTCTCAATAATGCCTCTTCATTTTCGCTGGTTCTTTCCTGTTTCCTCTTTCGATAAGATCCTCCCCTTTCTTCCATCCTTTTCATGGTTACGTGGGTTGTATAACGCAAAAATATGACAGAAAGTGAAAGAATAATATCAGGAATGCTTGCGCGCGTAAAATTAAAACCGGTTAAAACGAATAAATTACGTTCCGTGTGGTTAAAAGGGCAAAGATACTGAATAGGTAAAAAAAAACTAGCATTTACCTTACAACTCGTATATATCTGACGAATCGTATAAAATATATGTTTGACCTTGGAATAGCTAACACAGTTCCAGGTGAAACTGAATCAAATTATAAAATAAAGAATATCAATGCCGCAACACTCTTCTAAATCACAAAAAGTTAAAAAAATTAAATGTCGCCTGCTCATCGTCACGTCTATGAGTTGTTCAAGGCCAGCAAGACAATAATTCAGAAATCAAAATGGACACACTAATTGCATTTGTTGCGTGCCAACAGTGGGTCGCGGCCAGCATCGTTCGCATATAAATTCAAAACGTTAAATTTATTCTCTTGTTTTGTTCCACGTGGGATAAAATTTTTTATGCAGAAAATATGCTCTAGGATCCTGCCACAGAAGAACGTGAGTGGCTTTGCTCTACATTTCTGTGCATCTAACATAATAGCCTCTTAGTAGACAATAGTGACTTCCCTTTTCCAGTATAGCAGCAACGTGGCACCAGACTGAAGAACCTAGAACCGCTCGGCCACAACGGCCGGCTGCTAGTTCCTTTTTGGTTATCTCCACTCTGGAATATTTCCCAGAGAATGTACTGAATCTGATGTAAATACGATTTCCGACAAGTACCATTTGTCATCACCCAACTGTAGTTGCTGGAATTGAACACTTGAATCATTAAAGACGATATTCATTCTTAACTTCTTGTTAAGAATTCTTTAAGTTATATATTTCCTTTCATCGGGTTTCCACTGCTCATATTATGTCGTCACTTATCTTACTTTGAAGATCACCTTACTCAATACGACTCGTTTCATTCAGGATTATTTTCACCTGCCATCCTCCATGCATCAACCCACAACTCTCGGCTGCTACTCACTCCCAGTCGTACTGACTATGTGCAAACGAACGCGGACTCTGTTAAAAAAAACTCACATTGACGAAACAACAATGCCCAGCGAATGTCTGTCTCCCCCAAGAGCTTGGCCCCCCCTACAACAAACCGATGCAGAGTGTAAGAAGCATTCTGTCAATAAAACCCATGAGCGCGGCACTAGAATTTCTGGTGACGAAACTAAAGACTCCAGACAGAAGGCAGTAATTTTAAATTCGACATTTAAAAACGTAAACATATGAGTGGATCACACACTGACAAATGAACATTTATATTTGCGCCACCGGTGTTCAAAAACAATTGATGCGAACAAGTGCCTGATGGAACCCCAGACACATTCTTCACTGAATACGCTACGGAACTGACAGCTGATACGCTGTCCAGTCACATTAGTCTGACCACCTGTCAAACGCCTGAATAACCAACTTTTGCAGTGCGGACTTTGCGAGACGTGTAGGAAAAGAGTCTGTGAGAATCTCACTGACTCGTTTCCTGCACGTCTCGCAAAGTACGCGCTGCAAAAGGCAGTTATTCAGTCCTTTGACAGGTGGTCAGACTAATGCGACTGGACAGCGTATCAGCTGTCAGTTCCGTGACGTATTCAGTGAAGAATGTGTCTGCGGTTCCATCAGGAACTTGTTCGCATCAGTTGTATTTGAACACCGGTGGCGCTACGCTAATGTAAATGTTGTTCATTTGTGAGTGTATGTGTGATAGCATCCACTCGTACGATTACGTTTTTAAATGCGGAATTTAAAATTACTACCTTCTGTCTACAGTTTTCAGTTTCGTCACCAGAAATTCTAGTGAAATGCTCCAGGGTTTTATTTACAGAATGCTTCTTTCACTCTGCATCGGTTTGTTGTAAGGAGGGCCAAACTCTTGGGGGAGACAGACATTCGCTGGGCATTGTTGTTTCGCCAAAGTGAGTTTTTTTTTAACAGAGTCCGCGTTCGTTTTCACACAGTCAGTACGAGCTGGGAGTGAGTAGTAGCCGAGAGTCGTGGGTTGAAGCATGGAGGATGGCAGGTGGAAATAATCCTGAATGAAACGAGTCGTATTGAATATGGTGATCTTCAAAGTAAGATAAGTGACGACATAATATGAGCAGTGGAAACGCGATGAAAGGAAATTTATCACTTAAAGAATTCTTAACAAGATGTTAAGAATGAAATGCGTCTTTAATGACGCATTTCCAGCAACTACAGACAAGTGACGACAAATGGTACCTGTCCAAAATCGTATTTACTTCAGATTCAGTACATTCTCTGGGAAATATTCCAGAGTGGAGATAACCAGAAAGGAACTAGTAAAGTCAACGACAGTTATGAGTCCGGACTGAAATATTGTAACGCTGGAACTGTCTAATAAACAGCGACTTTAATCGCAAGTACTCTTTATTAATCATTAACTACAGTTGAACCTCGGTTATTTGTACCAGGTGTGACCTAGATTATCGAAAATCTGGATAATATGGAAATTCATAAAAATTTAGGATGAAATTGGTTAATGCTATAAAGATAACCTACATATTAGGTTTATTTTCATTTTAACGCACAAATTATATATTATTTTCACACACATATTGAGGAGATATAAAAAACTCAGTGCGTTTTATACACTGAAATAATCAATAAATTTCTTTTGAGCCAGATTCGTACGTTGCTTACGTGCAGTACTGTCAGCTCAATTGAAGGTTTTCACACCTGGCACTCTTTTTTCTTTTTTTTTTTTTCTCAGAGCTGCAATTACAACCGACGACCTCAGTTATTTGCTGGATGTCTTCCAATCTCTTTCTTCCACTACAGTTTTCACTCTAAAGCTCCTTCTAGTACCGTGGAAGTTTTCCCAGGCATCTTAATAGATGTTCTGTCACCCTGTCCCTCCTACTTATCAGTATTTTCCATATATCTCTTTCCTCACCTATTCTTTGCCTTATCAGTCCACCTCATTTTCAACAGTCGTCTCTAGCCCAACGTATCAAATGCTTCAATTCTCTTCTGTACCGATTTTCCCACAGTCCATGTTTCACTATCATATAATGCTATGCTCCAAACGTACATTCTCAGAAATTTCTTCCTCAAATTAGGCTTTATTAGATGTTATTACAGGAATACCCTTTTTTCCAGTGCTAGTCTGCTTTTTATATCCCCCTTGCTTCCCTATAGCTTACCCTATTTTTCTCACAATTTCGAACATATTGCAAAATTCTGCACTGTCGAACGCTTTTTCCGAGTCGACTAATCCTATGAACGTGTCTTGACTTTTTTTCAATCTTGCTTCCATATCAACCACAACGTCAGATCTGTCGCTTTGTTGCCTTTACATTTCCTAAAACCAAACTGATCGTCGTCTAATACGTCCTCAGTTTTCTATTCCATTCTTTTGTACATTATTATTGTCAACCCCTAGGATGCTTGAGGTGTTAAAGCAGATTACTCGATAAATCTCGCAGTTTTCGGCTCTTGCTATGATGTGTTTCCGAAAGTCTCGTATATTCTACCTACAAACATGAGTAGTATGTTGTTGCCACTTCCACAATGATTTTAGAAATTCCAATAGAATGTCATCTATCTCTTTTGCCTTATTTGATAAGTCGCCCAGGGCTCTTTTAAATTCTGATTCTAATATTGGATCCCCTATCTCTTCCCTGTCGAACCGTGTTCATTCTTCGGTCACTTCAACAGACAAGTCCTCTCCTCATAGAGGTCTTCAACGTACACTTTCCATCTATCCACTCTCTCCTCTACAATTATCAGTGGAATCACTACTGCACTTTTAATGTTACGGCCCTTTCTTTTAATTTCACCGATGGTTGTTTTGCCTTTTCTGTACGCTGAGTGCTACGGTCGCAGGTTCGAATCCTGCCTCGGGCATGGATTTGTGTGATGTCCTTAGGTTAGTTAGGTTTAAGTTGTTCTAAGTTCTAGGGGACTGGTGACCTCAGAAGTTAAGTCCCATAGCGCTGAGAGCCATTTGAACAATTTGTATGCTGAGTCAGTCCTTCCGACAATCATTTGTTTCTCGATTTCTTATCATTTTTCATGCAGACATTTCACTTTAGCATCTTTACACTTCCTATTGGTTTCATTCCTAAAGAACTTGTATTTCTATATTGCTGAATTTCCCTGAACATTGCCGGCCGGAGTGGCCGAGCGGTTCTAGGCCCTACAGTCTGGAACCGCGCGAACGTTACGGTCGCAAGTTCGAATCCTGCCTCGGGCATGGATGTGTGTGATGTCCTTAGGTTAGTTAAGTAGTTCTAAGTTCTAGGGGACTGATGACCTCAGCAGTTAAGTCCCATAGTGCTCAGAGTCATTTGAAACCTGAACATTTTTGTACTTCGTTCTTTCATAGATCAACTGAAGTATTTCTTCTGTTAGCCACAGTTTCTTCGCAGTTACCTTCCTTGTACCTATTTTTTTCTTTCCAATTTCTGTGACTGCCCTTTTCAGAGATGTCCATTTCCCTTCAACTGAACTGCCTACTGAACTATTCATTTCGCAGTATCTGTAGCTTCAGAGACCTTCAAGAGAATTTCTTCATTTGTTAGTACTTCCATATCCCACTTCTTTGCGCACTGATTCTTCCTGAATAGTCTCTTAAGCTGCAGCCTGTGATTTGTATATATATATGGTAATGAGTTCGCCTTACAATACAGTAAATTGTTTCGGAATCTCTGTCTGACCACGGTGTACTGCAATTGTTTTCCAAGTACACCATCTCCTCTTGTGACTCTTGAACAGAATATCCGATATTACTAGCTGAATTTATTGCCGAACTCAGTCTTTCTCTCATTCCTACTACCAAGGCCGTATTCTCCACAGCCCTTTCTTCTGCTGCTCCCTCCGCAACAGCATTCCAGTCGCCCAAGACTATTAGATTTTCATCTCCCTTTAGGTACTGAATTAACTATTCAATATCCTCATTACTTTATCTATCTCTTCATCTTCTGCTTGCGATATGTACACCTGTCGGTGTTGGTTTACTGATGATAACAACCCCATCACTAAACTATTCACTGTAACTCACTCACTGCCTTGCCTTCTCTTCGTAACGAATCATATACTTATCTGACCACAAATCCATGTCTTCTTTCCGTTTCACTTCACTCACCTCCACTATAGACTGAGGCTTAGCATTGCCCTTTACAGACTTTCTAGCCTCCCCACCACTTTCAAACTTCTGACATTCCACGCCGGTTCTAGGCGCTTCAGTCCGGAACCGCGCAACTGCTACGGTCGCAAGTTCGAATCCTGCCTCGGGGACGGATGTGTGTGATGTCCTTAGGTTTTTTAGGTTTAAGTAGTTCCATGTTCTAGGGCACTGATGACCTCAGATGTTAAGTCCCATAGTGCTCGGAGCCATTTTAACCATTTGACATTGCACGTCCTGATTAGTAGAATGTTATCTTTCCGTTGATTATTCAATATTTTTCTCATGGACACCTTCCCCTTGGCAGTCCCTCCCAGAATATGAGATTGGAGAACTTTTTCTATTGGAGAGATCATCATGAGGCTTTTTCAGTTACAGACCACGTGTCCTGTGAAAACACTTTGTTTCTTTAATGCAGTGGTTTTCATTGCCTTCTGCATTGTCGTACCGTTGATCATTGTGATTATTCAGCCCTTTAGGGACAGTTTCCCATCCCAAGGACAAGAGAGTGCCCTGAATTTTTTACACTCCTTCTCTCTCTTTGACAAGGCTGTTGGCTGACTGAGGTTGACTTCGTATGCTGAAAGTCTCCGGCCGCCACTTGCTGATGATTTTTATTCGAAATTTAAGTAGTGGCGAGAGATGAATCCGGGACGGAAGACGTTTTCATTACTACTTAAAGACGCGAATCCTAGATTACTACATACAAACCTTTTTTTGTACAACTGTGTTATTGCCTCTGTAAATATCATCAGTTTGTGCCCCTGCTTAGGCAGCTAATCCATCACCATTGTCGTCATTGAAGACGAGCATACAGCAGTGTCGTGACAAGAATCATGCCGTAACCAACTTAGTTTCACTTTGCAACCAGTCATTAACTGCAGTGTTTGAGCGTCCTGGAATATTTTTAAAGGCTTCGTTGAACACCGACGGGTCTTCGTTATCACCTGTTTCTTTATTCAGTGTGCAAACCGTGCCAGTGGACTCGCAAATGACCAATTATAGATCGTTCTTCGAACCTTACACTAAAGTAAATTCGAATTCCTTGTTTGGCTGGGAGTTCCTCAAGAGGGAAGTTCAGCCACTTGCTTCAAGTTCTATCAATCAGAAACCACTTCGGCCACTTTCTCGTCCTTAACCTTCCCCAGTAATCGTCCTGGTCAAATGGTACCTACAATTTAAAGTGTCTCCGAACCACGTGTCATTACTGGCATATTCTCACATCATTGAGAGGTAAAAGCTATTGTACAGCCAGACGGAGTTTTTCTGGTGTCTGACTGCGATTCGGTCCCTCGACCTTACGGTGTCCACGTTCGCACTATACCACAAGAGCACCAAGCCCGGTATAGCCTGACACTGCTGAAGCTCCAGTAACAAATTCGACAGCAATGTTTTTTTGTTAAGAATTCTTCTTTGTCGATCCTAGTACTTCCTTTTTGCCCCGGGCACAACCATTTTCTTCCTCTTTGACGTTATTTTACGCTCGCAACAAACAGGGGCAGTACACTGCCGTACAACTCAGGGTTAACTTATTAACTGACACTGTGCCTGAATCCGTCTGTGGCAGGTGGCTAAATTTAAATTGCAGGCGAGAAGTATGTTAGGATTCCCTGTTATGATACTATTTCGGAGAAAGTAGGAAAGTGGTTGAGGGATTTAAATATTCTTCCTGCTTTCTCTAATAATGGGAAACGTCTTATTCGCCACGAATACAAGGAACCAAAACGATATAGTAGAACAGACATTGATTGGATTAAGTGTTCGCAGTGTGACTGTCGCCACGTTCGACAAACTGACAGACTTTTTAGACTCGATTTAAGGAGCATTGTAATGTTAAGAAGCCCAAATCAGCAATGTCCATGCACTTAGCGTTAAATAATCACAAAATTAAGGAATATTGAGGAGAATCTTTCTGTATTTCACGTCTGTGGTAAGGGCTTAACTTTAAACGTTTTGGAAGAGAACGAGATTTTCAAATGTAGATTGAACACTCCTGGCACTGCTCTTAACGAGTAAGTTGAGATAAAGGATAAAAATTTTCTAAATAACTTTGTACAATGTTTTCAATAGCCAGTTCCTGATGTAGCTTATTGTCTTATTAGCTCATATTTCATAACACTGCCGCGCTCATTAATCTATGGTCTGTATTTCAATAACATTTGACGGTCAATTACAGTAAAAATTATATTTATCTTTTATACTTTTTAATTTTTTTAGATGCTTAAATGTTTTTAATCTTTAAGATGTATTATGTTTTAATGTCACTGGTTCACATCCTGTCATTGGCTATGTTTGGATTTTGTAGTTTACAACGCGTTATTTGTTACGTTTGGACTTTTCTGATATTAGATGTAGATTTTGCCAATTGTATGTATTTCGGTCTTTGACTTCTGCTATTATTTATGTTAGCTTTCCATGCTATGTGTTTGTTGCTTTGTTGCACTTATTTTGCTTTTAGTCATGCTACTTTTTCTTATTTGCTTGTTAAGGCGAACATCTCTCGTAATGAACCGCCTATGTTTTGCTTATTACCAATATTACTTCTGCATTTTTTCGGCATTCGTACATGCTTGTACCTTAGTTTCTCTCCACATCACATAAAGCGCCTACTTCACTACGTTTACCACGAATACGACCCGCAGCGTTACTGTTCAATCGGCTTGCTGTAACCGCCGGGGTCACACAGGCGCGCTGGATAGATGTTTGCCTGTTAGTTGTTAGGGCATGGACATAAAGTCCTAGCCGGCCGAAGTGGCCGTGCGGTTAAAGGCGCTGCAGTCTGGAACCGCAAGACCGCTACGGTCGCAGGTTCGAATCCTGCCTCGGGCATGGATGTTTGTGATGTCCTTAGGTTAGTTAGGTTTAACTAGTTCTAAGTTCTAGGGGACTAATGACCTCAGCAGTTGAGTCCCATAGTGCTCAGAGCCATTTGAACCATTTTTGAACATAAAGTCCTACTACTGATAGGTAGGCTACTGTTCACTCATTTTATCTGTTTTTCAGGTTACAGATGTCAATCTTTAACTTTTTAAAAATTGTCATTACTTAATGGACTTGTTCTACTTCAGATTTCAGACACACCTGATGATGGGCCTAAGACCTCGAAACCGTGGTAGTGTGTAGCGACTGTCATGTAAGCTTTTAGTCAATAAAGTGTTTAAAACTGTGGCGGATTTATTTACCATTAACATGTTGCAGAACAATGGTGGATTTCCCACAAATAAAAATTCATGAAATTTAGATCTAACAGTTGTTGCTTTTACTACTTTGGCTGGTGGACTTTCTGATCGTGGCTTTCCCGACGCTTTGGTAGGTGCTGCAGGTATTGTGGCGCTTCCAACCAACCAGATTTCCGACCTGAGCTTCCCCCAATGTTGTGGATTCCTTCAGCACGGCAACAAAGAGGTGTACCCTCATTGCTGCTCTTTTCACGCGCGTCGGGTTAAGCTGTGTTCTTAGGTTTCTGCATAACTACGCACTCGGAAATCGTAACATACCTGTATTCCTAAATAAAAAACAAAATATTTGTGACATACAAGAATACAAACATAATTGCTATTCGTTCTATTCGCAGCAGATTAATCTTTCCTTTTTTAATCAGTATAAAACTAAAACATTTCAGAAAGCATTTAAACATGCAGTGCACTATGTGCTTATTCACTTCTAAACCTGGATAAAATATGAAGGGGTGTCGGAAAAGCCATAGTTGACACCAACCTGTTTGACACCGTGGTATTTCCGACCAAAGTATCCCCCCCCCCCCCCCCCCCCAGCGTTGCGGTTTCCTTTGACGGTAGGAAAATATTTGTGGTTGAAAATACCACGTTGACGTCCTGAGTTGTAAAATTAACGGTCCGAAAGTATGGTTAGGTGTATCGAATACAGCACAGTCACTATACATTAAAAATAAAAAAGAAATGGATCTGGATGAACCAGAGGGCTGGATAAACGAGGTTCCACTGTATGAATACATGAAATATTAAATTTCAAGAGGGACATGGAATCGATAATATGAACCTTCCCTTGTTCACCTATATGTAACCTCTTTGTCCCGAACTAAAAATATTGTCCGATGGCGTTGACCAAATTTAAATATAGCGAGAGGGAAATAAGTGGTATAATGCATGGTGTTATAAAATATCGCGGGAAGTTGAAAGGGTATGCTGGACTCGGATGGGGATCTTTGAAGTGAGGAAGGCCAGCCGTTGAGGCCGAGCGGTTCTAGGCACTTCAGTCTGGAACCGCGCTTCTGCTACGGTCGCAGGTTCGAATCCTGCCTCGGGCATGGATGTGTGTGATGTCTTTAAGTTAGTTAGGTTGAAGTAGTTCTAAGTCTAGGGGGCTGATGACCTCAGATGTTAAGTCCCATAGTGCTTAGAGCCATTTGAACCATTTTTAAGTGTAGAGTTTGGGAGAGAGGTACTGACAGAAACAAAGCTGGAAGACGGGGAAAGGTCCTGACTCGAGGTTGGAAAGCTCAGTCGGCAGAAGCCTGCCTACGAAAGATAAGGTTCCAGGGCTCCATTTCCAGTACAGCACATAGTTTTAATCAAGTAGGCAGTTCCAAAATAAACTAACTTGTCAAAAGTATCCAGCACATTAATTGGGTTGTGCCTACGCCGCTCCTTTATAATGGAATGAACTCTTCTGTGAACAATTTTAGTGAGGAGGAATGACAACCAATTCCTTCTCAAGAGTCGAAACCAAAAAAGGTACGTAGTCGACATTCCAACTCATTCCAAAGGGATTCCATTGAGGTTCACGTCGGGGCTCTGCGCAGGCCAGTCCATTTCAGGTGCGTTATTGTCCACGAACCATTACCTCACAGCTGCTGGTTTAGGACAAGGTGCATTCTCATGCTCACACAAATAATCATCGTCTTGGAAATGTCACGCTACTGTAGGCAGTATGTGATCAATGCCGTAAAGTGTTTTCATATCCTTCCGCATGCGGCTTTACTACTCTGCATTTGATGTGACAGAGGGACAAATGTACGGCTCAGAATAAAGTGGGCCTCGTAAAAGGGCTAGGGACGAGTCGTCCACCGTCTGCTTTGTGCTTGTTGCTGTATTAGCAAAATAATGTACTAAAAGGTGATTCTGCGGTCGAATAATTCAGCGTGGATAAGTTATGCGAATTAGAAATTAATGAACACAAACAACCAGGGGAAACGTTTGTAACAGACATAGGCAACGCTACATATTTAAGAACAGATCGTTTACTCAGTAAGGTCTAAACTTATAATGAATTGTAGTCCTACAAGCAGTTTTATCCGTAAATAAAAATAATTGTTGAAATATATCAACTGGTATTGAATTACCCAGTATGACAGAAAGATGACAGAATCCCTACTAACGTCAAGCCGTGAGTGCACTCAGTACGTAAGTTCCTATACCATCGGCCTTAGATGCCTGTAACCAAGACCCGATAAACAATCCAAAGTGTCTCAACACAAATATAATCACACCACTCTGCTGTACTCTCCGATGGCAGAAAACCAGAGTATCCATTTGTTGCTCGATGTCCCGCACTGCTCTTCCTTCTCTTACGTCCCTCTTCCCCACCGACGTCAAGGCCAATTTGTGCTTCAGCAGATCCCCACAACGTTACAACACTTCGCACAACGCTTTGACAGACGTGCAAATGGACCACCATTCCTACACTAGTGATTCTATAACTATAATACATCTTCTGATAAGCAGGTTATAGTACCGTATCCGCTGACGCCAATTCTTATCATTTTAATTACATATCTTATTAACGCTTACATATTCGCGCTGCTAGCGCACCCTCATTTATATTACAATCAACACTGATCATAGATTAATAAATAAATTCACTAATGACTACATTGTGCTTCATTTTATTAGCGTAAGTGTGGAGAACGGCTGGTTCGATACCCTTAGATATATAAACTTAACATCAGAGGATATATAACAACACTGCAATGACCATTTTAGCCTCGGTGATGGGTATTGTGCCATGCCGTTACCGGAGGTATGGTTTATTATGTATCATTAAATTATTTAGCATCCAGTAAGTGCAAACATTTGTGGTGGAGTGAATGGTTTGATTGTGAATGTTTATGATTGCACCTGGTAATTTTTTATACAATGTGTTGTATTACGTTGATTGACTCAAAGCTCCTGCATTTGCTGTATCAGTCTTCCTGGTGTGGGCGACACGCCGTTCCCCTGATAGAATATCTTTGAATTTTACCTTAGGATCCAACTGCCTGCGGTCCAGCGCGGTCCACCTGCGGCCGCCAGTCAACGCCATGCCGGCAATTTCGGTTGCTCTCTTGCCAATCTTATTTTCTGTACGCCATCTAGGTAACTGCTCAGCAGGAACCATTACAACATTCTAGCTATCAGTTCATATTTATTTGGACAAAAAGTCCAGTATTTCTTATGCCCCACTGCAGCCTCGGATCCTTCCAAGATACATTAAGGTCCAGTTCTCTTTTTAAAGCACGTCCTGGTCACCCTTGCCGAACGGAAACTATACGTCGACCGCTCAACTTATATGTACTAACTATTTGTTACATTCAGTTTTACTCAAGGTTTTCTCCCTAGACTGGTTTCGTTATAACACCTCCACCTAACATCACATTTGCTTTACTGGATTGCACGTTGAGTAGCACCTAACATAAAAATTAACATTGTACACACTGAGACGCCCTGCTAAACCCGCAGGACAGGACAGGTAGTTCGAATTGTGGAAAGGGGCCAAAATGAGCTACTGTGAGTTACACTCTAACACATATAACTTTATTTATTTGACCAAACAGTACATTACAAATTCTTGAACTTAGTTCTCGGCTGAATACGCCACACTATCTTATGCCTTAAGGGCACAACCACTTCAATTTATAAAAAAACGGTTAAAAGCCAGTAACTCAAAATTCAGATGCCAAAGAGAATATTTAGAGGGCAGAAGGCCTCTCGTTAAGTAAGTTCTACAATTTGGCTGAAGGCCCAAAATCTAACACTTGAAAAGCAACAACCTTTATTTAAAGACTGCTGAAAGCCCATGATTTAAGACTCAAGGTAAAATTAACCAAAAAAAGCAGAAGGCCTTATCTTCAATTAGGCTGAAGGCCCAAAACAGGCTGATGCTCAAAAGCCAAAGATCCTTAATTTAAAAACGGCTGAAGGCCCCATGACTTAAAACTCAAGGCAAAATAAATTTAAACAACCAAGCCTCATCTTAAATTAGGCTGAAGGCCCCAAACAATCTAATACTTAACAAGCAAGGAACTTTAATTTTAAAACGGCTGAAGGCCCATGACTCAAAACACAACTAAAATAATTTTTAGTAGGCAGAAGGCCCAAGGCTTTATCTGTAAACAATATTTTAATCAGGCTGAAGGCCCAAACAATCTAACACTTACAAGCAAGGAATTTTAATTTTAAAGTGGCTGTAGGCCCATGACTTAAAACACCACTAAAAACAAGTCAACTTTAATTCAAAACCAGCGGCTATGAGCCATACAAACACACAACAGAAAATAAGAAAAGGCAGTGCAGCTAACGGCGCTCAGAAGTTTTGGGGGTCGGCCAGCACTTGAAATACTAACGATCACTTAGGTGAGACAGGCAGTCGGCCCAACCATTCTCGATCAGACGAAAACCCAACCAACAGACAGTCACCCGTCCCACCGATAAACTTGCGCTCCACTCGACCAGCACACAACCGGGAGTTCAATGCAAAACCAAGCATACATTAAGCTGTCAAAGTACACACTGTGCTGGACAGCGACAACACAGTGAGGAAAGGCCACTGCCTGAATTTACTTCAACGGGCAGGGCAGGTAACCGGAACGTTAACGGCCACTAGGCAGAAAATTCCGCTGTTGCACTTCAATTACAAATAACCAAACACAGTTAGACGCCACCGGACGGTGGATAAACCTTCGCCAGCTCTCACACACATGTTGTTGCTTGTGGTAATGTCCCGACAGCCAACAACGAGAACCAGACGGCACAATGTGAACAGTCTTGACTTGCTGATAAATTAAATCCAAACTCAACTTTCGTGTCCAGGGTGGGTGAGCTACGGACCTTGAAGCAATGGGAACAGCCCCTCACACTCCGACACAGTGTAGAGACCGCCAGCGGACCCGGCCAAACTACGCTCCACGGAGATTTCCTCGCTGCTCCACGCCAACCGACCGACTGCTCGCACACAGCACATCTGGAAACTATACGCACCAGACCAAAGATAGTACAAGGTGCGAATGTCGATACACACCGCTGCTGCCTCTCACGGAGAGAACGAACAACAGCATAATCGCAATAACTGCAGGAAACCAGACACAGAATAGGAACCAAGGTTTAAACCAATGCGTAACATGAGCCCAACATGGCTCACATACTTTCTATTGGTGTCTAACCAGTGGTGTAAACCGCTGGACGCGGTACATGAAGCAGATGATTTACCTAAAGAAATTAGAAGGATTCACCACTGACAAATACATTAACATATACATTAAATGTTAAGTTAACTTGACCATCTGCATTAGAATAATAGTATTTTTAGATTTCCAACTTTTAGATGTCCTTTAAGGATTTACCTTCATTTAAGTAGATTACTCCTGATTTTAAGAAATTAAGTCATTTGAAACGACCTACGTACTAGCGTAAACAGTACACGGTATTGCTTCGCAACATTGAACTCCTCCTGCACAGTCCTGAAGCGTCGACTGCACACCGACCAGCACAGCTCCTCGAAACGGCATTAAGAAGGTGCCCCAATGGAAAGAGCGGAAGACAGAGTTCATCGTTCCCTCTCATCGCTGACTTATTCAGTCGCCCATCGCTGGTCGGGCACAGTTCGGTCGCAGACTTCGGGAGCATCAGTAATAGCAAGAAGACAATAAGCCTGAGTTTTGCGAGTAGTGATAGAGAGTAAATATAATTGCATGTAGAAGGCACAAGAAGCAACTTTATAACGAGAAGTTATGTTTCTTTTTTTCTTAGAAATAAAATGTCCAATTAATTTGAAATTGTAATGTACAGATCATTCTGCATTCCAGCCACCGGCCATCACAACTTCTCCCTTACTTGTTTGTGTCAGTGCTGTCTCCCACAGTAGCCTACAAAACATATCGCTACACTTCACTTCCTCAATTATGTCACAGCACCTTAATGGTGTTCTCCCTACACTTTAGAGTTGCAGAATCTGTCTGTAAACAGCCTGACACGAGACGCCAAGTACTGCGAACACACATTTGTTACCTTGCAGGCGCCACCAGCAATGAAGATGTGAGATCTGTCGAAAAATGACTAAGGTGAACGAATCGCCATAGTTCAGTCCCTGAACGCCCTACCCAGTAGAATCGACACACATATATGATAAGTATCAATGCAAATGACCCAATTATCTGGCAGGAATGCTTTACTATGTGAAATTTTCCCAACAACTCCACCCTGATAACAGTTTATGGCTGGTTCAAATGGCTCTGAGCACTATGGGACTTAACTGCTGTGGTCATCAGTCCCCTAGAACTTAGAACTACTTAAACCTAACTAACCTAAGGACATCACACACATTCATGCCCGAGGCAGGATTCGAACCTGCGACCGTAGCAGTCGCGCGGTTCCGGACTGAGCGCCTAGAACCGCTAGACCACCGCGGCCGGCCGATAACAGTTTATCCAGCAAACAACAGTAACGAATTAATCTGAGTTCAAATTTTAATTCTAGTATTCCTGCGTGGAATTCGTATTAAATTTTATTTCAATTAAGCATATAGGTATTTTTATAATGTCTACCCGTCTAAATATGAGACTTAAACTTATAATTAATTATTGATATCATAACCTATTTACCCCTACTAGAAATAGTTAATTCTTCATGATTTTCCGACCTCCACGCACCTGAAACGCGCCCATGGTCTCAAATTTTCATTCATTCTCGCACACAGAACTAGTACCTTTTGTGCTTCTGTTTATGAATTATCCGAGCTATTAACATTTTCGGTGCGTGCGACACGTCATTCCCGTCTTAGAATATCTTTGAATTTTATCTTATGTTTCTTCTTCTCTAACTCAAATTCAAAATACTTTTCAAAACAGTTAAGTGAGATCTTGTATTAACACAAAAATTAGTATACGGAACAACATTTTAGTTAGTCTATTCACTATGAGACATCTTCACACTTAAAATATAACAACATTTCATTTTTTTATCGGCCTACTTAGTCCACCAGTGACAGTTTTGACCTTGACACTGAATGATTACTAAATTTTTATTTCTATGACTCTTACAAACTCTTCTGAAACCGCAAACACGTTGCTTCCTGGGTCGAGAAGCGCGCATATCTTTTCATCATACAACTAGATCTCTGTAACTGGTTATACCATTTCAGCTTCTTCTCTCTCTAAATATTTCTCCCTTAATAGATCATTTTCGATATTACTTCCTCATTCTTCCACTTGCAAGGCATTCATATCGTCTGTCGAACAACCTTCAAGTTCTTCGTCTCCTGTTTCGCTTCTTCTCTTTTCATGTTCCCTATATCGATTTTTTTCATATCCCCCATATCTCTCAGTAGCTCTGACCTTGATACACAACACCTCATCACTCACATCAATATTTCCGTCTTCCTCCAACAACAATTCACTTGCTTCCGCCGACTTATTAGATTTCCTATCTCCAGCTAATGAGACTAGAGCTACATCACCTTCAGCGATACTACTTAACGTTATATTTTCACTTACGCCAAAATCTCACTTACAGCTGCAAATCACTTCTTCGGAATTCGTAGTACATCAAATTTCTATCAGGTTCGCACTGATTTTCGTTCCTTGCTCAAATGCGTGACCCCCAACATTTATATCATAGAAAATAGCCATAGATATGTTTACAAATTCATTATCTCCGTCAAATAAATCATGATACGCCTCTCTTCTCTCCTTCCCTCAAGCTCACTTGCCATTTTAAACGTTTCTTCAACCACAGTTTTGGTAGCGTGATCTCAAATCATCAATACTCCAATCTGCTTCCACATCTACCTCTATTAATTTCTTAATCCAACTCAATAGTTTCCTCGCAGTTTCTTTACTATTATTTCTGTGCCCTGCGGCAGATTCAGCGATGTCTTTGGAGGTTAGTACCGAAGTAGCGGCAGGTTGGAATATGTAAGACAGATGGCCGGCCGCCAAAGGACAGGACACTCGGGGGAAAAGGGAGAGTTTGTCTGTATGGACCGAGAGAGGGCAGCTGGAGTTGCATCGTAGGTACGCTCTGAGTGTAAACACTTGACGGGGCGCTTAACTGTGGGTGCAAGACCGTGGGACTGGATGTTTATGCGTTGGAATGAGCAGTGCTGATGGCGGCGGCCGAGACTGGCAACTGCACCTCCATTGGAACGCATCTCCAGCCGTATGTCCATGTAGCCTGTTTGCTCCTTATCTCGTAGGGGGTAGTTTCCAGCATTTTGTCCCCATTTAGCAAAGCGATTCTGTATAACGCGAAACCGTCGTTAAGTAACAAGTCATTCGCATGTCTCAATTGCGGCACAGCAGTCACTTCCAACAGCTGTGTCTTATCCGTAAACGAGAGGGTGGATGATCAGGGTCGGCGCCCTCGGAATCGGGCTTCCTCAGATAGCAGAGAGCCATCGGCAGAGCAGAGGGCCCGCTCATTACCGGCCTCTTAACGAGGCCGGGGCGGGCCGGCAGTCTTCCAAGGGCCCGCACCGCCGCATGAATGGCCAGAAGACGCGCCGCGGAAGGGCACGCCTGAATCTGAGGCCGCCGCCAGCGCCGTAATGGCCGGCGTGAATTCTCGTTACGGCCGTGAAATACTGCGGCGCCTCCTCCAGGAGCGGCGCTAATGGCTGCGGGGGCCATCACGCGCCCGTCATAACTCGTCACATAATAGAGCGCCCACATCCCGCCTCCACCGCCGCCGCCGCTGCCGCCCCCGCAGCCGCCCCCGCCGCGATCTGGCGCCGGGCCACGCTGCCGCGCGACTCGACCCCACACAACACCGCCTCGATGAATTAAAGCACCCTATTGTGAGTACAGGGGGACGATACAGTACGCCCGACAGTACGCTCGTATAACTGCGGGTAGTTACAACTGGAACGAGGGCGCTAACATGTAAGTAGCTTATATTTCTCGTAGGACGTTCTGGTGAACATCTTCCTCGAACTGCGAAGAAACATTCTGGCGAACTTGCAAGATCCTGATTTTGGCAAACAAAATACAAAGTACGGAAGGAAGTTAAAGTGTCGGGTAGATATAGATGTTACTAGAGATAATTCAATGGAGATGGAGCGAGTTGGCGCTCAGCTTAAGACACCAGGAAACACATCTACATTAATGGCGTGCTTTCGGGTGTGAGGCGCGGGGGAGTTCTGGGGGGGACGGGCAGACACACACTTTGTTACAGGCTTGCTTTCCTCTCCCAAATCTAATTTGCTATTACCACGACTTATAATATTCCAAGATGCCCACGTTTATAGAAATATTTTAATATAACAGCAATTTGTTTACATTATTAAGTACATCGTTATAGTATAACATGCAAGATGCTGAACAAAATCTTAGGTGGAATCACAGTTTAATACAAGGGTACTAAATAGAATCAAAGGCAGAGTCGGCATTTTATCCAAGAACCTAAACCTGGAGCCGTAATTTATTGCAAAATCCTGTTAAGAGTGGCCATTTTATGCTAGACACCGCTTTAAAAATTTTGGAGATATCGTCCTGAGAAGCAGGAAGGCAAGCGAGACACCTGATAATTCAGTTTTAATTAATCATTATCAGGAGGGTATATTAGGGACGCTACGGTCGCAGGTTCGAATCCTGCCTCGGGCATGGATGTGTGTGATGTCCTTAGGTTAGGTAGGTTTAACTAGTTCTAAGTTCTAGGGGACTAATGACCTCAGAAGTTGAGTCTCATAGTGCTCAGAGCCATTTGAACCATATTAGGGACAGGCTGCTGAGTAAGATGCTTATAAATTTTATTGTTCATGTCACTTAACATTCTATACTTCGAAGTTCCGGTACACTATACCAGAAACTTTTCATTGAGTGGGTATTCATTACGACAGAAGAAGGCACGCTATTAGCAATAAAATACATGTGGAGAACACGTTCTACCACTCACAATAACAGTAACACTGTCTGCTTAATTGAACTACTCACGAAATATGAATTCAATTAAGCTGCACAATCGGTTATAAGAAATGTTAGCGCCTCGATGTTGTTGTTGTATCATAGTTCTTTCTTAAATACGACGATAATTTATAGCGTGGTTATTTAAGAACTGTCACTTGAATGCTGTTTTCACCATTACATTAATATTTCCTCATTCCAGAATTGAAATAAAGTCAGTCTTGCCTTCAAAAATCTCCTAAATAACACTTTCATTCATATCTCCCGAATAATGCCACCTCTAACTAGGCAGCGTAATTCTAATAATACAAAGATGATAAAATTTGGTATCAGTTCTTTCTTTTACAATCCAATGTACAAGTTTTCTTTTATTATCATTGTTAACAGAGGGTCGGGACAGTCCCTTCCAGATGTTTTCTTTGAAAAATGGTCGTCAATTCGACGTCGAGGAAGCCAAGCGACAATGGCTGTGCGTTGGCATAAAGACTATTCTTTCCGCCACTGCTGCGTTCAAGCTCGTAACTTGAAACATAAGAAATAGCATACCTTTTACATCATATATTCATACAACATGTACGAAATCGTATTATCGTTACAAAACTTAGAACTGTTTACTGTCTATGTATTGCGCGGAGGATTATCAATGATACACCCTACACCGAATGAAATTCTCAGTCAGTGTCTGGGGCAGACATTTTGCACCCAAGGAACGCCTGAACCACCCATAACTGCAGATACACAGTTGTGGGTGCCCTATGGAATACTATTAGCTACATCATAAGTTGCGCGTCTAAATCAAATAAAAATAGATTGCAGAAACGACTATTAATTGTTACAAAATAATACAGAAGCATGCGTACACAAGCATGCGAAACTAAAGTGTACTGCACACGCACAAAAATTATGGAACCCTTACTCGCAAACCAATATACCCCAACTGAGCTGCAGCCGTCCGCTTTCCTAGCACACGTCACCGCGGCAGCGCGGAGATAAGTGTCGGCGGCCAAGTTAGTCGGGCGCACAGCGTATTGCCATTGATTACGTAAGATATGTTTACTAACAGAGAGGTGAAGGACTGGGTTACTTGGTGAACATTAAAACACTTTTCAGACAGTTCAATATACTGTGACCTTTTCACGAAGAAGTGGTACTGGTTGGCTTGCGTGTGGATTTTCCGTTGCCCATATTCGACAATTCTGTGTGTTGACATATCCTGTCAGATGGAAGTCGGCTTTGTCTGTCCACAAAATCTTCCACGGCCAATCATTGTCCACTTCCACGTGAGCAAGAAATTCTAAAGCAAAGGTCTCTCTTGCTGGCAGGTCAACAGGAAGCAACTCGTGCACATAGGTAATTTTGAATGGATACCAAAGAAGGATGTCTCGTAAGATTTAACGGACCTTGCTCACGGGTATGTCCAATGCTCGTGCAATTCTCCGTGCGCTACACTTTTTAACACCACCTCTCGTCTTCTTCTGCATTGCTGTGGCCACTGACTCCACCGACGTCGAATCAGTTCGTTTCCTCCCTCTGCAGGATAGCACACCAAAAGAACCCGTCTTTTCGAATTTACGATTCATTTTCTCCAGACCCACAGCAGTCATCGGACCAACGCGTTTTTTCAAATCCTTCAGTGTCCGGAACTTCTGCAGAGCGACGTATACACAGTCATCATTCTTGTAATACAGCTTTACAAGCAGAACGCGATCCTGCATCAAGACAATGGCGAACGCCGCAGAAGTGAAAGGAGGAAAAGCCGCGTACCCGGCGTGTTTATACCAACTTCGGTGGGTCGTGCACATTACTGGTGTTTTCATTTACGTATTCTGACACATACAGCGCCATCTATTGATCAATTTTCACACTATTTTTTTCTGCTGCCTTACGTTTTCCCCCTTCTCCGATAATATTCCGTGGCAATTTGACGTCATTCTGACCAATGGTGCAATTTCTGCAGCGTTTTGAAAGTTTACTTATAAGCACCTTGTACTTTGTTGACAAAACTGTTGCATCCTTGCGCCCCTGGTTCTCGATGTACATTCCGGGGACTCGGCTGACGCTAGCGTTCTATGTACTGTTATAAAGAGTACAATCACCAATAAATTTGAGTTTCATTGCAGTACCCCTACCATGTATAAATATTGATACAGAGTCATCCTTTGACAATTTACACATACATCTAGTACGAAAATTACCAGTCCCTGACGTCATCCAATCTGCGCGTTGCTCTGTAAATGATGATCTTGGTAAGACGTCAATCAGTCGGCAAGATGCTTCGTCGTCGTACGCACCAAGTTTATCGCTGGCGTCCTACGATCTACAAAACAGTTGTAGACGTTGAGACCGATTATAATATGAATGTGGACCCTGCCAAAACAATTGAAGTTCTACATGGACCATCAGTTTTCCTTGGTGGACGTGTTGATTTTGCATTGACTGACGTCTCTGTTGACGTTGGGCAAGCTTGACTGACCGTTGCCATTGTTCGCATCGAGGTCTGCGCTACGCTCTCTGGCAATCAGTCTCGAGATCAAAATGGTTCAAATGGCTCTGAGCACTGTGGGACTTAACTTACGAGGTCATCAGTCCCCTAGAACTTAGAACTACTTAAACCTAAATAACCTAAGGACATCACACACATCCATGCCCGAAGCAGGATTCGAACTTGCGACTTTTATGATAAGCCAGTCCTGGGCAGCTACGAGGACTGACCAGTCTACAATTTTTTTTATTGACAAACTTAAGTTTGTCCGTACTAGATGTATGTGTAAGTTTCCACACGGAGTTTCGGTTTAGATTCTCGGTACCGCCAAGTATTTTTTCGTGGTGGGAGGACTAGAATGGAATGCACTCAGCCTCTTGATATCAATACTGGGTAGCGGCTGCAGGCGTCTACAACTGACAACGGCCGGGAGAGCGATGTGCTGACCCTGCGCCACTCCGATCGCACTAATGGCGGAGGACGACATGGCGTTCTATCGGTACCGATGACCCCGCCAGGACGTGTGAACAGAGTTTAAGTTTACGAACTGCAGCCAAATGTTTCAGTTCACAAAGGAAGTGGCATAATTTTAGTTCATTAAATCGTAAACTGTGTGGAATCCACAAACAAGGCAATCTCGCGATGGTTTGAACGCCGTAATGAATAAAAACAGTTTAGAAACATTTGCTGGTATGGCAGAGCGAAAAGATTGATCTATAGCCATGTGGTTCAAGTGCAAAGAAAACGACATCAATTTATGTAATTAAGTCGGAATCTACAGGGTGTTTCCGTAAGAGCGTGCCAAAATTCAACAGGACATAGAGGATGCTCCACTGAACAATTTGAAGCAGAGAATCTGGGGGCGGAAAAGCCGGCTTAAGGAGATAATAGGAATAAAAGCACGTTACTGCGTACTTTTTTATGTTAGTCACTATAATTGACGGAACGAAGGTACCATTATCTTACAAAATGTGCTGAAACTGATGGCCATTAACCTCAATGCAAGCATGACATCGGCGAACAAGATTCTGACGCTCCCTGACAAATACCTCTGGTGCGTTTCCAATCACATCAAAGGCAGATACAATTCTGGCAGTTAATTCTATCTCCATATCCACTGGAGTCTCAAACACCAGTAACTTTAGATATCCCCATACGAAATAATCAAGGGGATTCAGGTCAGGTGACCTCGCAGGCCATGGAATAGGATCTCCCCCTCCAATTCAGCGACCAGGAAATACAGCACTCAGATGGTTGCGGACAATCACACTGAAGTGAGGCGGTGCACTGTCATGTTGTATCCACATCCTCTAAAAAACAGCCAAGAGTACGTTCTCCAGCAACTCAGGTAGAACTATTTGCATGAACCACAAGTACAGATGGCCATTCACACTGCCAGGTAGAACATACGGCCCAATGAGATTGTCGTCTACAACGCCGGCGCAGATATTCACAGCAAAACGTACTTCATGTTGTGAATCTACTACAGGTGAGGGTTTTCCTCATCCCACACATGGCTATTCCTGGTGTCCGAAATACCATCACGAACAAATGCCTCGTCACTAAACAGAGCGATTTGGAGGAAATCTGGTCGATCAATTCATTGTTGGAGCAACCACTGGCACAATGCGACCCTTGGTGCAAAGTCAGTCACAATCATTGCATGAACTAGTTGTGGGCGATATGGTTGTAATTGTTGTTCGTGGACGACTCGCCACGAGCTACCATGTGCAAAACGACGAGTAGTTGTAGTGAGGTCCACTGCAACGCGTTTCAGCACCTCCTCGTAAAAATGGAGTACGCGAATGGTCCCCACCTTGCCTGGTCCTTAGGTTCTTCTTTCGAATGATCCAGTCTCCAACATTCGTCGAGATGGATGCTGTACAGCGTCTCTGCAGCGAGAGCACTGCAATCCCAATACAAGAGGTGCATGTCAGTGAGTTTTGCGAAACTGTACCGGTACTGTCTCATCGTGTTTCACTGTACGATTCTGAATAGCGCTGAGTAATGAATGGGTCTGTCATTGATTCATAGCATGTTAGGTCATGGGACAATATAAATACGATACAACAGAGCCACATTATGTACAAATAAACAAAACTTGCATCATGACTTCCTAATAATCAGGCTCGTCCTCCTTGTTTCCTTGCAGGAAATAAAAAACGTACATGTAAATAAAAGCACTATACGTGTAAACGTGTAGGCATTTTAGTTGTAAATAAGCTGGAAAATAGTAACGCAAGACAAAGCGGAGGAGAAGTTTACCTCCATATCTCTTTAAGCTGGCTTCTCCGACAGCGGGTTCCTTATCTCAAATTATTCAGTGGAGCATTCTCTATATCCTGTTACATTTTTGCACGCTTTTATGGAAACACTCTGTATATGACATGGATAATCAAAACACCTCCACGATATTTTAAGCAGTTGAGCAGTACTCGATTATATATAGAGATGACATACCAGCTTCTGCCGCTGGCATAAAGTTAAGTTGATGAGGCCTGCTGCACCTACATACATTCACGAACGCTGCCAGAGAAGAACTGTTCTGACCGTTGGAAATGCTGTGTGCTCCACTGTCGGTTCCTACCTAGCGCGATCTTACCACTAGCAAGTTATAACAAGCGGGTGCAAAAAAAGGGGCTTCTACAGGTTCATAGAACTTCTTTGGGCAATGACTTTTGTGTGCTTCCGCACGATCAAAGATACTCTGCTCAGTTGCGTTTGAAACTTGGCGGGATTGCTACAAGTCGCAAAGAGCAGAATTTAGCTACTGTTACAAAGTGATATTACGAAAGGAATTTGAACAAGCTTTAAATTCTGTTAAATGTTCCTCACTTCTCCAAATATACGTAATTATCTCATTCGCTTTTTTACCTTCGCGAGAACTTAATGTGCTTTATATAAAAAGACCTGTCATCACATTTGTAGCCGACACGTCTCAAACTTCCAAGATGTCTACATCTAAATCCACATTTCGCAAAGTATCTTAGGGCGTGTGATGAAGCGTGGCTTGGTATCACTATCATTTCCCCCTGTTTTCCATTCGCGAGTGGGGCATGGGAAGAACTGTTGTCGATTAACTGCCGAGTGAGCTCTAACTTCTCTGATTTTCTCGTCGAAGCATTTCGCGAGGAATATGCGGGAGAAAATAATATGTAGCCCAAATCTTCTTCTAACGAACGCTCTGGGAATTTCAACAGTAACATCCTCCCTGATACGGAACGCCTTCCTTGTAGTGACTGCCTGTGGAGTTTGCTTAGCATTTCCGTAGCGCTCTCTCACTAAACGATCCTGAGGCGAAACGCGCCGCACTTTATTGGCTGTTGTCTACATCTTCTATTAATCGAACATGGTAAGGGTACCAGACAGGTGATCAAAACTCAATACTCGGTCTTACAAGGGTTTTGTAAGCCACCTCATGGTTGAAAATTAATTTCCGATAATTATGGATTTAGATTAGCACTCGCCGGCTGGGATGACCGAGCGGTTCTAGGCGCTACAGCCTGGAACCGCGCGACCGCTACGGTCGCAGGTTCGAATCCTTCCTCGGGCAGGGATGTGTGTGATGTCCTTAGGTTAGTTACGTTTAAGTAGTTCTAAGTTCTAGGGGACTGATGACCTCAGAAGTTAAGTCCCGCAGTGCTCAGTGCCATTTGAACCATTTTAGAGTAGCATTCGTCCAAAAAGTTGAGAAGCACGTGTGTCAACTAATTCATTTGAAAACTATTGCAGCAGCAAACTTTCAGTACTTTGTCATCAAAACCTACACGATATGAACTCAAATAGCGCATACATCACGATTAATATTTCACTTAGCTCTATGATTACAGAATACAAATCTGTGGAGTACACTATCGTACGAAAAGTATCTGGGCACGTATTAGTGAACATTAATACACTCTAAGACAAAAAAAAAAAAGACACACCGCGAAAGAATGAGCCGAATGGAACGGAATTCGGTATTTGTGGTGTACATCTACAGACAAGCAAATTATTACAGTTTCAGAAAAATTGGATGTTTTATTCAAGAGAAGGAGCTTCACAAATAGACGAAGTCAATAACGCGTTGGTCCACCTCTGGTCCTTCTGCAAACAGTTATTCAGCTTGGCACTGACTGACAGAATTGTTGGATGTCCGCTTGAAAGATATCGAATTCTATCCACCTGACGCGTTGGATCACGAAAATCGAGAGCTGGTTGGAGAGCCCTGCAAATAATGCTCCAAACATTTTCAACTGGGGAGAGATAGGGCGACGCTGCTGGCCAAGATAGGGTTTGGCAAAAAAGAAGATAAGCAGTAGAAACTCTCGGCGTGTGCGGGCGGACATTATCTTGCTGAAATGTAAACCCAGGATGGCTTGCTGTGAAAGGCAACAGAACGGGGTGTAGAATATCGTTGACTTACCACGGCGCTGTAAGAGTGCAGCGTGACAACCAGGGGGTCCTGCTATGAAACAAAATAGCACCTCCTGGTTGTTGGGCAGTATGGTACGCGACAGTCAGCTTCGTATCTCATCGCTGTCTTGGGAGTCCCCAGACAGGTATTCGCTGGTCATTGAGGCTCAGTTCGAACAGGGTCTTATCAGCTGAAGACAATTCTACTCCAGTCAATGATATTGCAGCCTAAACACTTGTCTGGAGACTCACTGGACAGCTGTGGGGTATCAACCTCATTGTCGCCCGAAACACAAACCGACAACCAGGAGCGCTGGTCTGTGGTGCTATTCTGTTGGTTGCCATCTGTGGCACCTCAACAGCACAGCGGAACGTCGAAAATGTTGTACGCCCCGCATTGGTGCCCTTTGTGACAGGCCATCCTGGGCTTACATTTCAGCAAGATAAGGCCCGTCCGTACATGGCGAGAATTACTACTGCTTGTCTTCGTGCTTACCAAACCCTACCTTGGCCAGGAAGGTCGATGCATCTCTCCCCAATTGAGTACTTCGGACTGTTATGGGCGGGACTTCAAACCAGGTCTTCATTTTGACGATCCAGAGCACTAGCTGGATGAAATTTCGTATGATATCGCTCTGGATGAAATTCTACAACTTTGTCAATCAATACCAAAGCATAACTGACTTGCTAAATTTGTGAACCTTTTTCTGTTGAATAAATCATTCAATTTTTCTGAAATTATAATTGTCTGTCCATGTATGTAACATCTACCGATTTCCATCGCATCGGATAATTCCTTCTTTGTGCGTCGTTTTTTTCCTTCTTAAAGAGTATGTCGTGTGCCCACCCTTGCTCTTTATGGTGGCTTGAACTCTGCTGAAGACATTTTCAATCTGGGTATCTGTGAAGGAATGACAGCCCGTTCTTACTCGAGAGCCGACGCCAGGAGCGAAGTCGACGTTCTCACTCATTCCAAAGGAGTCCACTGGGCGCAGGTCAGGACTCTGGGTGGGCCGGTCCATTTCGAGAATGTTCTTGTCCACAAACCATGGCTCACCGATTCTGCTTTGTGACAGGAATGGAGGAATGGTAGACCATCCCATCAAGAGTCCAAAGCAGAGAACGTACTGATACTGGACGCTGGAGTCTGTAGCGAAATCGACACTCTAACTCATTTCAAAGGTTTTCCATTCGGTTCGTGCTGGGACCCTTGGTAGACCAGATCATTTTAGGAACTTTAAGTCTACAAACCATTGATTTGTAAAAGTCGGCATTGTCAAACCGATACAAAGTCTACGAGCTATTCCTCTACTGTACGCAGTACGCAATACTGTAGAATGTGATCATACCCTTCCGCATTTAGTGTTTTCTTAAGCGCAATAGGGGACCACAATGTAACCTCTAAACGCACCCCCGTACTCTTACGCCACCTCCTCTGTATTTCAGTCTTGGCACTACACGTGATGCAGCTAACGTTCTCCAGGCATTCGCCAAACACAGACCTTTCCAATGGATTGCTACAGGACACACCCCGTATCACTCGTTTCTCGACATCTACTGTCCACGTCGTCAACTGAAGCGTCTCTTGGAACTGACTACAGAAAGGTGTGGCTTATGAGGAGTTGCTCGACCATTGTACACCACTCTTTTTAAGTCCTTGTGCACATTCATTGTGCTAAGTGCGACTGTTGATAGCGCTTTTGGAGCGCTCAAGTAATTCCTTCCGCTGATTTCATGCGATTTTTCACAACCACCCTCCGCAATTCTGGACGATCCTGTCCCTGAGTATGAGACCTGGTTGGTAGGTACTCAGAGAGCGCACAGGATAAGGTTACTATTGTGGATGGGGCCGTAAACAGTTACTGAGAGTTGCACCAACAAACACAGCTTTATTTTTCTAAGAACCACTTATTTATGCATTGCTTTAAAAGATTACAACTAGACAATACGGCTGAAGGCCTAGTTAAAGAAAACTTAAGATGCCTTCTGGGCTGAAGGCCCAAAACCACACCTAAAGCAAGAACAGCTGAAGACCTTGCTTAGAAAACAGTAGGTAATTTCTTTTTAAACATGCAATTAAAAACAGTTAGCAGCTGAAGGCCTACACTACACGTCTGAAGGACAACTATAATTAAAACACATTAATAAACAACTTTTTTCTAACCAAGAAATTTCCTTTTAAACTTACAAAAGAATGGAAAAAACCTAATTAAAGAAATAATAACTTATTGCACGGCTGAAGGCCACAAACAAATTTGAAGCAACGGCTGAAGGCCTGAACAACAAGTCAGACAAATAATTTAAAATAAACCTCTTCCTTCTTATAAAAATTTTCCTTTGAAGAATACACACGGCTGAAGGCCTTATTAAAAGGGGTTCACATAAATCCTCGGCTGAAGGCCACACATAACACATTGAACAAGTAATGGCTTAGGGCCTGAATTACAAACGATTTCAGATAGAACAAATTTTAAGGAAAAATTTTTTAAAAAATAAAATCAATATCAAAATTTTAATTTAACACAGCTGAAGGCCTTTATGTAAAATTTAAAAAGAACTGAATTAAATGCCTCGCACAATACTTCAAACTAAAATGAAAATCAAGAACAAGTAGTGCTCAGAAGTGTTTCAAGGGTCAGCCTGAGAAGGTAGCTCAAACGTAAGGTCAGGTGAGAAGGGCAGCCAAGAGCTGAAGTTAAATAATTGGATGGCAACCTAAACTAGGGACGGCCCAAGGACCGACCAACATTTTAACCAATTCCCTTCCGTCCAACCAATGGCACAACGATGGAAAATATCGCCCGAGGACGAGGATACGAACAGCACTACGTCTTCAGAAATTGGCGTCTAAAAACAGCCAAGGGAACAATAACCACTCTAAGCAAAATATGAACCAAATACTTAAAGATCTGTCGAACTACGTGCCGTGCTGGACAGCAACAACACGATGAAGAAAGGCACACTGCCGGAAAACTACGCTAACGACCAGGTCAGGTAACTGGGGCGTTAACGGCCACAGGGCACAAAATACCACTGGTGAACTTCACTGGCAAGTAACAGTCAATTTAATAATTAATCACAATATTAAGAAATGGCAAACCTACGTTTCTAGCATTTGTAGACTTAGAGAAAGCTTTTGACAACGTTAACTGGAATACTCTCTTTCAAATTCTGAAGGTGGCAGGGGTAAAATACAAGGAGCGAAAGGCTATTTACAATTTGTACAGAAACCAGATGGCAGTTATAAGAGTCGAGGGGCATGAAAGGGAAGCAGTGGTTGGGAAAGGAGTGAGACAGGGTTGTAGCCTCTCCCCGATGTTATTCAATCTGTATATTGAGCAAGCAGTAAAGGAAACAAAAGAAGAATTCGGAGTAGGTATTAAAATTCATGGAGAAGAAGTAAAAACTTTGAGGTTCGCCGATGACATTGTAATTCTGTCAGAGACAGCAAAGGACTTGGAAGAGCAGTTGAACGGAGTGGACAGTGTCTTGAAAGGGGGGTATAAGATGAACATCAACAAAAGCAAAACGAGGATAATGGAATGTAGTCAAATTAAATCGGGTGATGCTGAGGGGATTAGATTAGGAAATGAGACACTTAAAGTAGTAAAGGAGTTTTGCTATTTAGGGAGTAAAATAACTGATGATGGTCGAAGTAGAGAGGATATAAAATGTAGACTGGCAATGGCAAGGAAATCGTTTCTGAAGAAGAGAAATTTGTTAACATCTAGTATAGATTTAAGTGTCAGGAATTCGTTTCTGAAAGTATTTGTATGGAGTGTAGCCATGTATAGAAGTGAAACATGGACGATAACCAGTTTTGACAAGAAGAGAATAGAAGCTTTCGAAATGTGGTGCTACAGAAGAATGCTGAAGATAAGGTGGGTAGATCACGTAACTAATGAGGAGGTATTGAATAGGATTGGGGAGAAGAGAAGTTTGTGGCACAACTTGACTAGAAGAAGGGATCGGTTGGTAGGACATGTTTCGAGGCATCAAGGGATCACAAATTTAGCATTCAGAAGGATGTAGGTTGCAGTAGGTACTGGGAGATGAAGAAGCTTGCACAGGATAGAGTAGCATGGAGAGTTGCATCAAACCAGTCTCAGGACTGAAGACCACAACAACAATCACAATATAGGAAGATGGCTGCAAGATTTCGCCGACTCCAACACATATTAAGTTGCTGCTAGCCCGAATGGCCCAGGGAGCAACAAGTCGCAAATGAACAAAGAGATGCCACAGTAGTTAAGGTTTCATAACAGGTTAACTGCTCCCTCAACTTCAGCGTCCAGGTGCGGTGGGCATTGAACTTTGTTGCTGTCGCAGCTAACGCCTCACGATCCGACAGCGCGTGCACGCTGTTACCGGTCCCGGCCTGGCCCCGCGTCGTGGAGACTTCCTCGCTGCTTCGTCCCAACCGACTGACTACCACACACACAACCACCACCACCCGGAAATACTAGCGGTCACACCAAAGATAGTACGACAGTACTAGCATCGATAAGCGCTGCTGCTGCCACTCAAGGAGGCAAGCCAACAAATTTATTATGCCAGTAAGTAAGGAAGAAACAAGATGTCACTCGATGTGACAAAATGCCAAAGAACAAACGGCGGGCTGCATACGGCTCAGAGTACACGAGATCTGCCTGGCCTTGCGGTTGTTCCTTCGCGTTTCCACTTCACGATGTCATCTCCAGCAGTCGACTTGCGCAGCTTTAGAAGAGTCCAAATGTCCCCGATGGATCTGTTAGTCAGGTGACATCCAATTGCTAGTCCACTTTCAAGCCACTGAGCTCTCCTGACGGTCCCATTCTACTGTTACTAGTTCTCTACTGACAACACAATAGTCCCCACCTCCTTTTATACTGAGCAGTCCGCTCTTCGGCTATCTAGTGGTCAGTTTTACACTACATACATGTGTCTGGATACCTTTTATCTGATAATGTTTGACTATGCGAACGTGTAAATGAGGAGAATGCAGTTTCTTTGTCATGTCCGGCTACGTTTCTGAAGCCAGCTCTTTGTAATATTTTTCTTAGCGAGGCAGGGTTCTTGCCCAATTTGTCTCGGCCTTCTCTGCTTCCTGTGTTTTACCTGTCATACCTGTGGACCCACGAACTGTGTTGAAATTTTGTGGGCAGCAGGTATAGTCAGCCAGTGAACCTTCGTCTTTAGTTATCTGGACAAGAATAATATACAGAAGAATAGAAACACCAGAGAGGCAGTTCTGAAGTTGCAGTTGATAATGGAAGAAAGACTGAAGAAAAATAAAGACACTTTCATAGGATTTGTCGACCTGGAAAAACCATTCAACAATGTAAATTGGTACAAGATATTCGAAATTCTGAGAAAAATAGGGATAAGCTATTGGGAGAGATGGGTAATAAATAACATGTCAACAGCCAAGAGGGAATAATATAGCGGAAGACCAAGAACGAAGTGTGCGGATTAAAAAGTGACTAAGACAGGTAAGTAGTCTTTCGCCCCTATTGTTCAATCTATATATCGAAGAAGCAATGATGGAAATAAAATAAAAGTTCAAGAGTGGAGCTAAAATTCAAATTAAAAGGATATCATCGATAAGATTCAGTGATGACATTATTATTCTCATTGAAAGTGAAGAAGAATTACAGGATCTGCTAAATGGAATGAAAAGTCTAAGGAATTGAAACCTCCTTGGTAGGTATTCAGAGAGCGCACAGGATAAGGTTATGATTGTGGATGGGGCCATAAACAGTTACTGTGAGTTGCACAATCAAACACACAACTTTACTTTTCTAAGAACCACTTATTTACACATTGCTTTAAAAGATCACGATTAGACAATACGGCTGAAGGCCTAGTTAAAGAGAACTTGGGATGCTTCCTGGGCTGAAGGCCCAAAACCACACCAAAAACAAGAATGGCTGGAGGCCTGGCTTATAAATCAAAAGCAATTAAAAATATAAAGCATTTATTATAAAAAAAACAGGCAATTGAAAACAATTATCGGCTAAAGACCTACACTACACGTCTAAAAGACAACTATAATTAAAACACATTAATAAACAATACTTTCTAACCAAGAAATTTCTTTTTAAACTTACAACTGAACGACCAAAATCCTAATTAAAGAAATATTAGCATATTACATGGCTGAAGGCCACAGACAAATTTGAAACAACGAATGAAGGCCTGAAGACAATCAGACAAACAATTTAAAATAAACCCCTTCCTTCTTATAAAAAATTTTCCTTTATGAGAATAGACATGTCTGAAGGCCTTATTAAGATGGATTCACATAAATCCTCAGCTGAAGACCACACATAAGACATCGAACAACTAATGGCTTAGGGCCCGGATTACAAACAATTTCAGATAGAACAAATTTTAAGGAAAATAATGTTTTTAATATAAAATGAATCTTCAGAAACTTAACACGGCTGACAGCCTTTGTGTAAAATTTACAAAGAACTAAATTAATACATGCTTAAAGGCCTCACACGATACTTCGAACTAAAATGAAAATCACAATATAAAACAAACAGAACAAGTGGTGCTCGGAAATATTCGAAGTGTCGGCCTGAGAAGGTACCTCAAACGTAAGGTGAGGTGAGACAGGCAGCCAAGAGTTGAAGTTAAGTAATCGGATGGCAACCCAGACTAGGGACGGCCAAAGGCCCGACCAGAAATTTAACCAATTCCCTTCCGTCTGCCCAGCGGCACAACGATGGAATATATCGGCCAAGGACGAGGATACGGACACAACTACGTCTTCAGAAATTGGCGTCTAAATCAGACAGGGGAACAATGACCACTCTAAGCAAAATATGAACCAAACAACTTGAAAGGCTTTCCAACTACATGCCGTGCTGGACAGCATCAACACCACGAGGAAAGGCACACTGCCGGGAAACTACGCTAACGACAGGGCAAGTAAGTAGGACGTTAACGGCCACAGGGCAGAAAATACCGCTGGTGCACTTCACTGGCAAGTAAAAGTCAATTTAATAATTTATCACAATATAGGAACACGGCTGCAAGATTTCGCCAACTTCAACACATCATACGTTGCTGGGTCAAAAATGGTTCAAATGGCTCTGAGCACTATGGGACTTAACATCTGAGGTCATCAGTCTCCTAGAACTTAGAACTACTTAAACCTACCTAACCTAAGGACATCACACACATCCATGCCCGAGGCAGGAGTCGAACCTGCGACCGTAACGGTCGCGCGGTTCCCGACTGTAGCACCTAGAACCGCTCGGCCACTCTGGTCGGCATACGTTACTGCTAGCCCTAATGACCCAGGGAGCAACAACCTGAAAATGAAAGAAGAGATATCACAATAGTTGAGGTTTCATAACAGGTTAACTGATCACTGAACTTGAGCGTCCGGGTTCGGTGGGCAATGAACTTTGTCGCTCTCGCAGCTAGCGCCTCACGATGCGACAGACGGTGCACACCGCCAGGGGCCCCGGCCTGGCCTCACACTGCGGAGAGTTCCTCGCTGCTCCGTCCCAACCACACACCACCACCACCACCACCTGGAAATACAAGCGGCACACCACAGATAGTACAACAGTACTAGTATCGATAAGCACTGCTGCTGCCACTCAGGGAGGCAAGCCAGCAACTTCGATATGCCAGTAAGTAGGGAAGAAACAAGACGCCACTCGATGTGACAAAATGCCAAAGAAAAAACGGCATGAACGCGAGCTGCACATGGCTCATGAATACAGAATATGGATTCAGAGTACATCGAAGAAAGACGAAAGTAATGAGAAGTGGCAGAACTGAAAACAGGATCAATTAACCAATGACGGACAGAGGAAGGAGGACGTCAAAAGCAGACTAGCACTAACAATAAAGGCAAGAGAGGTGTTCTAGTATCAAACATTGGTCATAATTTGAGGAAGAAATTTCTAAGAATGTACGTTTGGAGCACGGAATTCTACGGTAGTGATACATGGATTGCAGGAAAACTGGAACAGAAAAGAATCGAAGGATTTCAGACGTCGTGTTACAGAAGCATGCTGAAAATAAGGTGGACTGATAAGGAATGAGGAGGTTCTGAACTGAATCAGAGATGAAGGGAATATATCGAAGACACTGACACGAAGAAAGGGCAGGATGGTAGGGACATCTGTTAAGACATCAAGAAATAACTTCCATCGTACTAGAAGGAGCAGTAGAGGGTAAAAATTATAGCAGAACCTAGAGATTCATTCAGCAAACAATTGAAGACGTAGGTTGCAAGTTGTACTCCGAAATGAAGAGGTTGGTACAGGAGAGGAATTCGTGGCGGGCCGCATCACACCATTCATATATATATATATATATATATATATATATATATATATATATATATATATATATAGTGTTTTAATTTTGTTTTAATTGATAGACAACCTCTGGTTGAACCACCGTCTTGTAATGTTTTAATTTTGTTTTAATTGATAGACATTTTTTATTGTACGTATTGTATATATATATATATATATATATATATATATATATATATATATATATATATTCTTCTGCTTTTACGGCCTCATTGGACCACTTCAGTCAATCATTTCTGGTCCTCTTCTTTGGTATTTTGCCCTTCCGAGTGGCCCAGTATCTCTTCATTCGTTCCGATGCTTTTCGTCGTTCCTTATCTGTAAATACCCTTTTCATTGTATGTCGTTTGTCAATTTTTGGTTTAAATCTTATTTCTGTGTCCCTCAACTTCTTTAAATTTGGCGTTTTGTTCTGCAAATCGTCCAGAGTTATTTCCAGTTCTTCCATATCCTCTCTTATTTCCTTAAGCCATCCTCCCTGTTGTTTCAAATTCCAGAGTTTCTCAATAATTTTCCTTGATAATCTGGTTTCTGGTGTCCTCAGAATGTGACCACAAAAAGAGATCCTTTTCTTTCGTATAGTATCAGTGATGGGCTCCAGTTCTCTGTATACCACTTCATTTGGAACTATCTGCCATTGCCCAGCTTTTTGATATTTCTTATTTATGCATGTTCTAGCAATTCTTCTCTCTACTTTTAAAATTTTGTCAATTCTGTTTTTCTGGGTGACTTTAAAAATAGTTTCACTTCCGTATGTAACCTCTGGTTGAACCACCGTCTTGTAATGTTTTAATTTTGTTTTAATTGATAGACATTTTTTATTGTACGTAGACCATGTTAGTTTTTGAGCTTTTATCATTTTATTAGTTCTTGCTCGCCATGCAGGTTTCTCGTCCAATTTATGTGTTATAATTTCACCCAGGTATTTAAATTGTTTCACTATTTTAATTTCCCTATTGTTCACTGTGATGTGATCTATTACAAGTGGATCCATTACCATTATTTCAGTCTTTTCAAATGATATCTGGAGTCCTAATTTTTGTGCTATATTTTGTAAGCTTGTTATTTGTTTCGTGGCTTCCTGAATATTATTAGCTAGTAATGCTAGGTCATCAGCAAATCCCAAGCAATTTAGGTTTATTTTATCTTTCTTAGTTCCAATTTTAATATTCATAGGATTTTCCTTGTACCATATATATATATATATATATATATATATATATATATATATATATATATATATATAGGGTGGTCCATTGATAGTGACCGGGCCAAATACTCACGAAGTAAGCATCAAACGAAAAAACTAAAAAGAACGAAACTCGTCTAGCTTGAAGGGGGAAACCAGATGGCGCTATGAGTGGCCCGCTAGATGGCGCTGCCGTAGGTCAACTGGACATCAACTGCGTTTTTTTTAAAGAGGAACCCTCATTTTTTATTACATATTCGTGTAGTACGTAAAGAAATATGAATATTTTAGTTGGACCACTTTTTTCGCTTTGTGATAGATGGCGCTGTAATAGTCACAAACGTATAAGTACGTGGTATCACGTAACATTACGCCAGTGCGGACGGTATTTGCTTCGTGATACATTACCTGTGTTAAAATGGGCTGTTTACCAACTGCCGAAAAGATCGATATCGTATTGATGTATGACTATTGTGATCAAAACGCCCAATGGGCGTTCAAATGGCTCTAACAAGGGAACCTCCCCATCGCACCCCCCCCCCCCCCCCCCCTCAGATTTAGTTATAAGTTGGCACAGTGGATAGGCCTTGATAAACTGAACACAGATCAATTGAGAAAACAGGAAGACGTTGTGTGGAACAGTAAAAACATAAGCAAAATGTGCAAACTGAGTAGTCCATGAGCCACATATGCAATATCATGGACAATCTGAGCTCAGGCGCGCCGTGGTTCCGTGGTAGCGTGAGCAGCTGCAGAACGAGAGGTCCTTGGTTCAAGTCTTCCCTGGAGTGAAAATTTTACTTTCTCTATTTTTGCATAGTTATTATCTGTCCGATCGTTCATTGACGTCTCGGTTCACTGTAATAAGTTTAGTGTCTGTGTTTTGCGACCGCATCGCAAAACCGTGCGATTAGTAGACGAAAGGACGTGCCTCTCCAATGGGAACCGAAAACATTTGATCGCAAGGTCATAGGTCAACCGATTCCTCCACAGGGAAACACATCTGATATATTCTATACGACACTGGTGACGGCATGTGCGTCACATGACAGGCATATGTTGTCGACCCACCTAACTTGTACACTTGGCGAATGGGTAAAAACATTCTTCTACCTTGCCCGATTTAGGTTTTCTTGTGGATGTGATAATCACTCCCAAAAAAGTGATGAAAACATGAGAGTTTGTCACATATACTGAAAATAAAAAATTAAACTTTTCACACGATGGAAGATTTGAACGAAGGATCTTTCGTTCCGCAGCTGCTCACGTTACCACGAGACCACGGTGCTCCTGCGTTCTCCGTCTCCTTGATGTTGCCTATCTTCCCATGAACTACTCAGTTTGTATATTTTGCTTATTTTTTCACAGTTCCACACAACTTCTTCCTGTTTTCTCAATTGATCTGTTTTCAGTTTTTCAAGGCCTATCCACTGTGCCAACTTATAACTGAATCTGAGGGGGGTGCGATGGGGAGGTTCCCTTGTAAGCACTTTGGGACTTAACTGCTGTGGTCATCAGTCCCCCTAGAACTTAGAACTACTTAAACCTAACTAACCTAAGGACATCACACACATCCATGCCCGAGGCAGGATTCGAACCTGAGGCCGTAGCGGTCGCAGCGTTTCCAGACTGTAGCGCCTAGAACCGCTCGGCCACACCGGGCTGCCCAACGGGCGTGTGCTGTGTATGCTGCTCGGTATCCTCGACGACATCATCCAAGTGTCCGGACCGTTCGTCGGATAGTTACGTTATTTAAGGAACATGAAGTGTTCAGCCACATGTGAAACGTCAACCACGACCTGCAACAAATGATGATGCCCAAGTAGGTGTTTTAGCTACTGTAGCAGAAAAATTGCGCGAGAATCGGAAATCTCAAAAACGTCGGTGTTGAGAATGCTGCATCAACATCGATTGCACCCGTACCATATTTCTATGCACCAGGAATTGCATGACGACGACTTTGAACGTCGTGTACAGTTCTGCCACTGGGCACAAGAGAAATTACAGGACGATGACAGATTTTTTGCACGCGTTCTATTTAGCAACGAAGCGTCATTCACCAACAGCGGTAACGTAAACCGGCATAATATGCACTATTGGACAACGGAAAATCCACGATGGCTGCGACAAATGGAACATCAGCGACCTTGGAGGGTTAATGTAAGGTGCTCCATAATGGGAGGAAGGATAATTGGCCCCCATTTTATCGATGGCTATCTAAATGGTACAATGTGTGCTGATTTTCTACGTAATGGTTCAAATGGCTCTGAGCACTATGGGACTTAACAGCTATGGTCATCAGTCCCCTATAAGTTAGAACTACTTAAACCTAACTAACCTAAGGACATCACACAACACCCAGCCATCACGAGGCAGAGAAAATCCCTGACCCCGCCGGGAATCGAACCCGGGAACCCGGGCGTGGGAAGCGAGAATGCTACCGCACGACCACGAGATGCGGGCTCTACGTAATGTTCTACCGATGTTACTACAAGATGTTTCACTGCATGACAGAATGGCGATGCACTTCCAATATGATGGATGTCTGGCACATAGCTCGCGTGTGGTTGAAGCGGTATTGAATGGCATATTTCATGACAGGTGGATTGATCGTCGAAGCACCATACCATGGCCCGCACGTTCACCGGATCTGACGTCCCCGGATTTCTCTCTGTGGGGAAAGTTGAAGGATATTTGCTATCGTGATCCACCGACAACGCCTGACAACATGCGTCAGCGCATTGTCAATGCATGTGCGAACATTACGGAAGGCGAACTACTCGCTGTTGACAGGAATGTCTTTACACGTATTGCCAAATGCATTGAGGTTGACGGATATCATTCTGAGCATTTATTGCATTAATGTGGTATTTACAGGTAATCACGCTGTAACAGCATGCGTTCTCAGAAATGATAAGTTCACAAAGGTACATGTATCACATTGGAACAACCGAAATAAAATGTTCAACTGTACCTACGTTCTGTATTTTAATTTAAAAAACCTACCTGTTATCAACTGTTCGTCTAAAATTGTGAGCCATATGTTTGTGACTATTACAGCGCCATCTATCACAAAGCGAAAAAAGTGGTCCAACTGAAACATTCATATTTCTTTACGTACTACACGAATATGTAATAAAAAATGGGGGTTCCTATTTTAAAAAACGCATTTGATATCCGTTTGACCTATGGCAGCGCCATCCAGCGGGCCAACCATAGCGCCATCTGGTTTCCCCCTTCAAGCTAGACAAGTTTCGTTCTTTGTAGTTTTTTCGTTTGACACTTATTTCCTGAGATATTTGGCCCAGTCACGAGCAGTGGACCAAAATGTATAAGCAACGGAAGTATTTCTTTACATTCAGTTTATAGGGTCTACACGTTCGGCTGTTGTTCCACAATACAAGAAAATAGTGCCATATTATCAGTGCGTTAAGCCATGACATAAATGAACTTTGTTGTGTACTCTTACTTATGTGGGCAGGCATGCAATTTCATGTTGTACGAACGTAATGTACTGTAAAACACATAGGAAGGTTGCTGCTTTTAAACATGGTCTTGATTGTTGAAGGAATACTTAATACATTGTTTACAAATAAGTGCCAACGACCGTGGTAACACCGGTTCCCGTCAGATCACCACAGTTTAGCGCCAACGAAATTACAGTGAAATCCAGACCAGTAGTTGCTTACAGGCAGTGACAAATATCAACGAAGACAGTTGAAAATGTGTGCCTCAACCGAGACTCGAACCCGGGATCTCCTGCTTACATTGCAGACGTTCTATCCGACTGAGCAATTTTTTTTTTATATACCACGACACAGCCAAAAAATTTTTATAAAGTGAAAAAAAGAAATAATATTGGCACCAGGGAAGTTTTTTTATTTTTTTTATGAACCAGCCAACCATGAAATGCAGTAATTTATCAATCTATCAAACTGCAGATTTCGCTTATTTTATTTTATTTTATTTTTTTACACAGGAAACATACCGAAATATACACTCAAATGGCAGTGTATTCCTTCAAAAAACGAAAATATTCTAGATTTTTCCTAAACACTTACTGAAGGCAATCAATTAAAATAAAACAAAAGAAGTCATTTCGACAAAAACAAAAGAGTGAAATCAGAAAAACGTATAGGAAGGAATGGGGCGTCAATTTTAACGTGCCCACACGTTCTTTCTTCCGTCACTTCTACATCGTGGATCATTTAAATCCATAGAAGTGTCCAAAAATAAAAAAATAAATAAATAAGGGGGTCATGGCAACTCATCCAACGCCTTGGCGATGAAAAACAAGATACAACATATTAGAAAAAAGTTTACGGTAACGGGGCATCCGGAGCCACGTCCAATGTGCGTCATATCCACTCACCATCACGCAGTGGACATAATGTCCAACAAGCCACATGACGGTATTGTTCTTCGATCGAGGAAAGAAGGTTTAATCGGGACGCACGAGAATCTCCCCCGAGATAGCCGCCTCCGACGTCCTGAGGAGAAAAGCCAGTTGTCGGCGAAGTCATCTCCAATGGTCCTGACCGCAGGAAATCAACCGATGAGATAATGTATCAGTTTCATGGCAACGATTGCAGCGATTCGTTACACTGAGGCCAATACGAAAAAGTCGCCCGTTGGTTGGGACAATATCATGAACAACTTGGTACCACGAGGACGCCACTTCCATCGGGAAAATCGGGAGGTTGATGTTGTACCAAACAATCTTCCAGTTCGTTGTTGGCGACAGGGCTTCCACGGAGGGAAGACTATAAGGAACTGGCCAGCGGATTTACGGCATTTTTAGGGAGAGATTCACTTGGGAGAGGACTGTGGTGTCACCGCCAGACACCACACTTGCTAGGTGGTAGCTTAAATCGGCCGCGGTCCATTAGTACATGTCGGACCCGCGTGTCGCCACTGGCAGGATCGCAAACCGAGCGCCACCACAAGGCAGGTCTCGAGAGACGGACTAGCACTCGCCCCAGTTGTACGACGACGTTGCTAGCGACTACACTGACGAAGCCTTTCTCTCATTTGCCGAGAGACAGTTAGAATAGCCTTCAGCTAAGTTAATGGCTACGACCTAGCAAGGCGCCAATTGTAACAGTGCATGTATCTTACGAGTCTCATTTGTATAGTCAAGAGAGATGTATCACAAGGAGTGATTAAAAGTTAAGTATATTCCAAAGCTACGTATTTTCTTTATAGCAGTCATAACGTATCCTGTTCCAGACTTGACGCCAGTCGGCGTGGTGTACGCGTGCCTTTCGGCTCCCTTCTCAGTGTGGCGTAGCTAGCTTGTTACGCCACAACAAGGACATTTACTCCTAAATAACTCCGGGTTCCCGGGTTCGATTCCCGGCGGGGTCAGGGATTTTCTCTGCCTCGTGATGGCTGGGTGCTGTGTGCTGTCCTTAGGTTAGTTAGGTTTAAGTAGTTCTAAGTTCTAGGGGACTGATGACCACAGATGTTAAGTCCCATAGTGCTCAGAGCCATTTGAACCATTCATAAATAACTGACCTCAAGAAAAAATTCCTTGACGTGCCGTAATTTATAACTAATCCTACCAATATCTACTGGAGGTGTTGAACTCGCCGGTCGGATACAGTCATAAAGGCGAGCTGTGAGTGATTGGGGAGCGCGTTGACACGTTAACACGGTGCGACGGATGAATAAGGCAGAAGCCTCAAGCCGAATGTCAGGGAGGCCCAAACCTCCCTGCAAACGGGGCCGCGCCATGACCCCATAACGAACGCGAAAAACAGAGTGGCGCCAGATAAACCTGCCAGTTAAACTTTGCAACTTGCGGGACATCATTGCAGGAAGTGGAATGATTTGTGCAATAAAATAAGCCTTACTTAACACATACGTTTCCATGGACCGAACCTTATGAAGAAGTGAGAGGGAGCGACGCTCGTGTTCAATGATCGCACCCTGAATCTTATCCGTGACAGACTTCCAGTTCATCGTAGCCATCTTTAGCGCACAGCTATCAATTATAGCACCCAACGATCGATATCGGGTGACCTTCGAAGCCCATGGAATTTCAACAGCGTCAAATCCTCGCAAATTGAGTAAACGACTACGGTATATTGATAATTTTCACTTATGGACCGTCTGACAGCAACTGAATAAAACACAATTTTAGTGCCATACGCGTTTCGCCTTTATTTTCTGCAAGGCATCATCAGTGGCCTGGAATATGTACATATGTTAGCTATTTTATTTACATTTTTGTCACTGTGCCTATAGGTTATAAACAGTTCTGGTGGTTGGTATTTCCTATGAAGTAGTAATGTTTTGAACTGTACTTATAGGTTGCGTAGACAGTTTCTTACATATTACGCTACTGTTGCATTTTTGGTGTTGTTCTTCTTCCTATGAGCGCCAATTTGCTGTTTTTTTCCGCATTCCACAGCACTATGCACTGAACGCTTGTTTTTATGCAATGTTTTGGTTTCTGTTGCCGACTGTCAAATGTTTTTGCCAAAGATCGAATATTACTGCCAAACTTATGAGTGTAACTATTGAAGTATGTGTGGTCTGTTCGTGTATGCATTTGTGTGTGCGTTTGTGTATGTGTGTGTGTGTGTGTGTGTGTGTGTGTGTGTGAGTGTTTTTTGGTGTCGTATTAATTTAATTTAATTTTATTGTATTTATTTATTTATTTTTGTTTTTGTCCTGTGTATGTGTGTGTGTGCGTGTGTGTGTGTGTGTTTTGGTGTGATATATATTTATTTGTGCTGTGTGTGTGTCTGTATTTTGGTGTTATGTTGTGAAAATAAACATAGGACTGACAAGAGAACTAGTAAAAGAAGACATAAAAGGTATAATAAAACAAACACAGCAGACACACAATAAGAATAACCAAACAGAAGCAGCTACTATGAAAAGGTTAAAACAAAAGTTAATAAACAACAACATATTAATAACAAGAGCAGACAAGGGAAATGTAACAGTACTCATGGATAAAGAGCAATACATCACAAAAACCAAGGAATACATAAACACCAACGCAATACAAAAACTGAAGTCAGATCCAACTACACGATTCCAGGCAAATGTGAAACGAACACTGAAAAACATTGAACACACACTCACAGACAAACAGAAATACTACTTAACACAGAAAAACCCTCAAGCACCAACACTCCGCAGTCAACCGAAAGTACATAAAGACGGAATGCCAATGAGACCTGTTATCAACTTCAAGAAAGCCCCAACATACCGCATAGCCAAACACCTCCAGAAGTTAGTTACAAAACACTATAAAGTAGAAAACAACAGAACAGTGATAAACACAGGAAACCTAATAGAAAACATACAGAACATACAGGTACCACACACAGCATCACTGATTTCATTCGATATAGAAAATATGTATACCTCCATCCCTATCACAGAAACAATAGAAATCATAGAACAAAATCTCTCATCCCACAGCAACCTCACCACAGACGCAATAAAAGAAATAACAGATATGCTCAGACTGACAACGGAACAAAACTACTTTCAGTTTGAGGAAGAATATTATCTACAAACTGATGGACTGCCCATGGGATCCTCAATATCAGGAACACTAGCAAACATTTTCATCAGTCACCTTGAAAATCAGATATTTAATAAGATAACCACAAATGAAAGTTTCAAAATCATATATTGGTACAGATACGTGGATGACATTATTTGTCTGGTAGATGAGCCAAGTGAAAAAATAGATGAACTCCATTCAGAAATAAACAAAGCTCATAAGAACTTAAAATACACACTTGAAAAAGAAAAAGAAAATCAAATAAATTTTCTTGACATTACAATTAAAAAAGAAAATGGAAAACATACATTTATCATCTTTAGAAAACCAACAACCACGGACACAATAATACATTCCACATCCAACCACCCCCAAAGCCAGAAACTTGCAGCACTAAGACACATGTTACATAGATTAAACAGAATCCCACTCAGCAAGAGAAACTATGAACAAGAAATGAACACAATCATACAAATAGCTAGGAACAATGGGTATGACACACATGTGGTACACAGGCTCAATCAAAAAATAAAAACACAAATAAAAAACAAACACAACATTTCCACAATACAAAAGAACTCACAAGCTGAAAACTTACAAACACACTCAACAAACACACACAATGACAACACCACACAGAAAAGAACCAGATGGTACACCATGACCTACACACATAAACTAACACACAGAGTTGCAAACATCCTAAAGAGACAGGGCTTCAAAATAGCATATAAACCTGGGCAAACCCTTCAATCACACCTAAGCCAGCCAGCTACCAAGAGGGACAAATTCCAACAATCAGGAATATATAAACTTGAATGTCAAAGTTGTGATGCAGTATACACAGGCATGACATGCAGGAATTTTGAAACAAGATACAAAGAACATATCAGATGTTGGAAGTATGAAACAAACCATTCCACATTTGCAGAGCATTTAAAACACTACAACCATCATCCTACAAACATGGAACAAGAAATGAAAATAATGAGAATAAGCAACCATGACAAACATCTTATACAAATGCAAGAAAACTTCCACATTCAGAAAGCCATAGCAGAAAACAAACATGTGATAAATGAACAAACACACATCAGCACAGGCTCCCTACTACACTTAATAAAGGAAATGATAACATAAATATATATATATATATATATAACACCAAAATACAGACACACACACACACACACACACACACACACACACACACACACACCACCCCCCTCCTAAAAAAAAAAACAAAAAAAAACAAAAAAAACATAACACCAAAATACAGACACACACACAGCACAAATAAATATATATCACACCAAAACACACACACACACACGCACACACACACATACACAGGACAAAAACAAAAATAAATAAATAAATACAATAAAATTAAATTAAATTAATACGACACCAAGAAACACTCACACACACACACACACACACACACATACACAAACGCACACACAAATGCATACACGAACAGACCACAGATACTTCAATAGTTACACTCATAAGTTTGGCAGTAATATTCGATCTTTGGCAAAAACATTTGACAGTCGGCAACAGAAACCAAAACATTGCATAAAAACAAGCGTTCAGTGCATAGTGCTGTGGAATGCGGAAAAAAACAGCAAATTGGCGCTCATAGGAAGAAGAACAACACCAAAAATGCAACAGGAGCGTAATATGTAAGAAACTGTCTACGCAACCTGTAAGTACAGTTCAAAACATTACTACTTCATAGGAAATACCAACCACCAGAACTGTTTATAACCTATAGGCACAGTGACAAAAATGTAAATAAAATAGCTAACATATGTACATATTCCAGGCCACTGATGATGCCTTGCAGAAAATAAAGGCGAAACGCGTATGGCACTAAAATTGTGTTTTATTCAGTTGCTGTCAGACGGTCCATAAGTGAAAATTATCAATATACCGTAGTATTACGCGCAACTGAGGAGGACAGGACCACAAAATTTGAAGATGTCAATATAGCTATGTCAAGCATTCCCTGTCAACGTGTACAACAGGTTCAAGAAAATACATCTGAGACTCCATAAGACGATACAGCATATAAAATTCAACAGAACATGCAAAAAGAACGACTTAATTCCAAGCTACATTAATGTAAAGGGTAAAAACAGTTCTACAGTGGCACAAAAGTCGAAATCATTTGCAGAACGATATTGGTTACTACATGAAATTAAGATGCTCTATTCGAAAAAACAGCACCTAAACATGATGCTCTATGAGACTCATCTAGAATTGGCAAAAAACGTAGGAAACGCCGCAGTTTTCATGGCACTAGTAGAAAAAACTGAGCACAACACATACATAGCAATGAAACATTTACAAAACAAACATAAACACAAGATAATGAAACTAACAGTAAAAAAGACGCAAAAATATATTTACATTTTAAATGTGAAACCACATGAACACCAACACACATTCCATCCACGCTTAGTTAACCTAACAGAGACAGAACTACACGAAAACGAAAAAATGCTCTTGGAAAAAGGTTTGAAACACTGCACCAATAGCAAAGTGAACAATCAATATATAGAAAATCTCATAGTAGAAACCGAACACATCCTTACAGGTGAAGAACAACAAAACAATTGTGAAATAAACATAGGACTGACAAGAGAACTAGTAAAAGAAGAAATAAAAGGCATAATAAAACAAACACAGCAGACACACAATAAGAATAACCAAACAGAAGCAGCTACTATGAAAAGGTTAAAACAAAAGTTAACAAACAACAACATATTAATAACAAGAGCAGACAAGGGAAATGTAACAGTACTCATGGATAAAGAGCAATACATCACAAAAACCAAGGAATACATAAACACCAACGCAATACAAAAACTGAAGTCAGATCCAACTACACGATTCCAGGCAAATGTGAAACGAACACTGAAAAACATTGAACACACACTCACAGACAAACAGAAATACTACTTAACACAGAAAAACCCACAAGCACCAACACTCCGCAGTCAACCGAAAGTACATAAAGACGGATTGCCAATGAGACCTGTTATCAACTTCAAGAAAGCCCCAACATACCGCATAGCCAAACACCTCCAGAAGTTAGTTACAAAACACTATAAAGTAGAAAACAACAGAACAGTGATAAACACAGGAAACCTAATAGAAAACATACAGAACATACAGGTACCACACACAGCATCACTGATTTCATTCGATATAGAAAATATGTATACCTCCATCCCTATCACAGAAACAATAGAAATCATAGAACAAAATCTCTCATCCCACAGCAACCTCACCACAGACGCAATAAAAGAAATAACAGATATGCTCAGACTGGCAATGGAACAAAACTACTTTCAGTTTGAGGAAGAATATTATCTACAAACTGATGGACTGCCCATGGGATCCCCAATATCAGGAACACTAGCAAACATTTTCATCAGTCACCTTGAAAATCAGATATTTAATAAGATAACCACAAATGAAAGTTTCAAAATCATATATTGGTACAGATACGTGGATGACATTATTTGTCTGGTAGATGAGCCAAGTGAAAAAATAGATGAACTCCATTCAGAAATAAACAAAGCTCATAAGAACATAAAATTCACACTTGAAAAAGAAAAAGAAAATCAAATAAATTTTCTTGACATTACAATTAAAAAAGAAAATGGAAAACATACATTTAACATCTTTAGAAAACCAACAACCACGGACACAATAATACATTCCACATCCAACCACCCCCAAAGCCAGAAACTTGCAGCACTGAGACACATGTTACATAGATTAAACAGAATCCCACTCAGGAAGAGACACTATGAACAAGAAATGAACACGATCATACAAATAGCTAGGAACAATGGGTATGACACACATGTGGTACACAGGCTCAATCAAAAAATAAAAACACAAATAAAAAACAAACACAACATTTCCACAATACAAAAGAACTCACAAGCTGAAAACTTACAAACACACTCAACAAACACACACAATGACAACACCACACAGAAAAGAACCAGATGGTACACCATGACCTACACACATAAACTAACACACAGAGTTGCAAACATCCTAAAGAGACAGGGCTTCAAAATAGCATATAAACCTGGGCAAACCCTTCAATCACACCTAAGCCAGCCAGCTACCAAGAGGGACAAATTCCAACAATCAGGAATATATAAACTTGAATGTCAAAGTTGTGATGCAGTATACATAGGCATGACATGCAGGAATTTTGAAACAAGATACAAAGAACATATCAGATGTTGGAAGTATGAAACAAACCATTCCACATTTGCAGAGCATTTAAAACACTACAACCATCATCCTACAAACATGGAACAAGAAATGAAAATAATGAGAATAAGCAACCATGACAAACATCTTATACAAATGCAAGAAAACTTCCACATTCAGAAAGCCATAGCAGAAAACAAACATGTGATAAATGAACAAACACACATCAGCACAGGCTCCCTACTACACTTAATAAAGGAAATGATAACATAAAAATATATATATAACACCAAAAAACACACACACACACACACACACACACACACACACACACACACACAGAGCCCCTCCCAAAAAAACAAAAAAAACATAACACCAAAATACAGACACACATACAGCACAAATAAATATATATCACACCAAAACACACACACACACACACGCACACACACACACACATACACAGGACAAAAACAAAAATAAATAAATAAATACAATAAAATTAAATTAAATTAATACGACACCAAAAAACACTCACACACACACACACACACACACACACACACACACACACACACATACACAAACGCACACACAAATGCATACACGAACAGACCACACATACTTCAATAGTTACACTCATAAGTTTGGCAGTAATATGCGATCTTTGGCAAAAACATTTGACAGTCGGCAACAGAAACCAAAACATTGCATAAAAACAAGCGTTCAGTGCATAGTGCTGTGGAATGCGGAAAAAAACAGCAAATTGGCGCTCATAGGAAGAAGAACAACACCAAAAATGCAACAGGAGTGTAATATGTAAGAAACTGTCTACGCAACCTGTAAGTACAGTTCAAAACATTACTACTTCATAGGAAATACCAACCACCAGAACTGTTTATAACCTATAGGCACAGTGATAAAAATGTAAATAAAATAGCTAACATATGTACATATTCCAGGCCACTGATGATGCCTTGCAGAAAATAAAGGCGAAACGCGTATGGCACTAAAATTGTGTTTTATTCAGTTGCTGTCAGACGGTCCATAAGTGAAAATTATCAATATACCGTAGTATTACGCGCAACTGAGGAGGACAGGACCACAAAATTTGAAGATGTCAATACAGCTATGTCAAGCATTCCCTGTCAACGTGTACAACAGGTTCAAGAAACTACATCTGAGACTCCATAAGACGATACAGCATATAAAATTCAACAGAACATGCAAAAAGAACGACTTAATTCCAAGCTACATTAATGTAAAGGGTAAAAACAGTTCTACAGTGGCACAAAAGTCGAAATCATTTGCAGAACGATATTGGTTACTACATGAAATTAAGATGCTCTATTCGAAAAAACAGCACCTAAACATGATGCTCTATGAGACTCATCTAGAATTGGCAAAAAACGTAGGAAACGCCGCAGTTTTCATGGCACTAGTAGAAAAAACTGAGCACAACACATACATAGCAATGAAACATTTACAAAACAAACATAAACACAAGATAATGAAACTAACAGTAAAAAAGACGCAAAAATATATTTACATTTTAAATGTGAAACCACATGAACACCAACACACATTCCATCCACGCTTAGTTAACCTAACAGAGACAGAACTACACGAAAACGAAAAAATGCTCTTGGAAAAAGGTTTGAAACACTGCACCAATAGCAAAGTGAACAATCAATACATAGAAAATCTCATAGTAGAAACCGAACACATCCTTACACGTGAAGAACAACAAAACAATTGTGAAATAAACATAGGACTGGCAAGAGAACTAGTAAAAGAAGAAATAAAAGGCATAATAAAACAAACACAGCAGACACACAATAAGAATAACCAAACAGAAGCAGCTACTATGAAAAGGTTAAAACAAAAGTTAACAAACAACAACATATTAATAACAAGAGCAGACAAGGGAAATGTAACAGTACTCATGGATAAAGAGCAATACATCACAAAAACCAAGGAATACATAAACACCAACGCAATACAAAAACTGAAGTCAGATCCAACTACACGATTCCAGGCAAATGTGAAACGAACACTGAAAAACATTGAACACACACTCACAGACAAACAGAAATACTACTTAACACAGAAAAACCCACAAGCACCAACACTCCGCAGTCAACCGAAAGTACATAAAGACGGAATGCCAATGAGACCTGTTATCAACTTCAAGAAAGCCCCAACATACCGCATAGCCAAACACCTCCAGAAGTTAGTTACAAAACACTATAAAGTAGAAAACAACAGAACAGTGATAAACACAGGAAACCTAATAGAAAACATACAGAACATACAGGTACCACACACAGCATCACTGATTTCATTCGATATAGAAAATATGTATACCTCCATCCCTATCACAGAAACAATAGAAATCATAGAACAAAATCTCTCATCCCACAGCAACCTCACCACAGACGCAATAAAAGAAATAACAGATATGCTCAGACTGACAACGGAACAAAACTACTTTCAGTTTGAGGAAGAATATTATCTACAAACTGATGGACTGCCCATGGGATCCTCAATATCAGGAACACTAGCAAACATTTTCATCAGTCACCTTGAAAATCAGATATTTAATAAGATAACCACAAATGAAAGTTTCAAAATCATATATTGGTACAGATACGTGGATGACATTATTTGTCTGGTAGATGAGCCAAGTGAAAAAATAGATGAACTCCATTCAGAAATAAACAAAGCTCATAAGAACATAAAATTCACAGTTGAAAAAGAAAATCAAATAAATTTTCTTGACATTACAATTAAAAAAGAAAATGGAAAACATACATTTAACATCTTTAGAAAACCAACAACCACGGACACAATAATACATTCCACATCCAACCACCCCCAAAGCCAGAAACTTGCAGCACTAAGACACATGTTACATAGATTAAACAGAATCCCACTCAGCAAGAGAAACTATGAACAAGAAATGAACACGATCATACAAATAGCTAGGAACAATGGGTATGACACACATGTGGTACACAGGCTCAATCAAAAAATAAAAACACAAATAAAAAACAAACACAACATTTCCACAATACAAAAGAACTCACAAGCTGAAAACTTACAACCACACTCAACAAACACACACAATGACAACACCACACAGAAAAGAACCAGATGGTACACCATGACCTACAAACATAAACTAACACACAGAGTTGCAAACATCCTAAAGAGACAGGGCTTCAAAATAGCATATAAACCTGGGCAAACCCTTCAATCACACCTAAGCCAGCCAGCTACCAAGAGGGACAAATTCCAACAATCAGGAATATATAAACTTGAATGTCAAAGTTGTGATGCAGTATACATAGGCATGACATGCAGGAATTTTGAAACAAGATACAAAGAACATATCAGATGTTGGAAGTATGAAACAAACCATTCCACATTTGCAGAGCATTTAAAACACTACAACCATCATCCTACAAACATGGAACAAGAAATGAAAATAATGAGAATAAGCAACCATGACAAACATCTTATACAAATGCAAGAAAACTTCCACATCCAGAAAGCCATAGCAGAAAACAAACATGTGATAAATGAACAAACACACATCAGCACAGGCTCCCTACTACACTTAATAAAGGAAATGATAACATAAATATATATATATATATATATATATATATATATATATATATATATATAACACCAAAATACAGACACACACACAGCACAAATAAATATATATCACACCAAAACACACACACACACGCACACACACACATACACAGGACAAAAACAAAAATAAATAAATAAATACAATAAAATTAAATTAAATTATTACGACACCAAAAAACACTCACACACACACACACACACACACACACACACACACACACACACACACACACATACATACACAAACGCACACACAAATGCATACACGAACAGACCACACATACTTCAATAGTTACACTCATAAGTTTGGCAGTAATATTCGATCTTTGGCAAAAACATTTGACAGGCGGCAACAGAAACCAAAACATTGCATAAAAACAAGCGTTCAGTGCATAGTGCTGTGGAATGCGGAAAAAAACAGCAAATTGGCGCTCATAGGAAGAAGAACAACACCAAAAATGCAACAGGAGCGTAATATGTAAGAAACTGTCTACGCAACCTGTAAGTACAGTTCAAAACATTACTACTTCATAGGAAATACCAACCACCAGAACTGTTTATAACCTATAGGCACAGTGACAAAAATGTAAATAAAACAGCTAACATATGTACATATTCCAGGCCACTGATGATGCCTTGCAGAAAATAAAGGCGAAACGCGTATGGCACTAAAATTGTGTTTTATTCAGTTGCTGTCAGACGGTCCATAAGTGAAAATTATCAATATACCGTTGTATTACGCGCAACTGAGGAGGACAGGACCACAAAATTTGAAGATGAGTAAACGACATTTCTGGTCATTAACCCGCGATCCCGTAAGACGACAAAAGGCATCCAAAACTTCGTTCAGCCGTGGTATATCATCATGGGTACGGAGAAGACCCATAACGTCATCAGCATATGCACGAACGGTAAACCTGTCTCCCAGCAGCGACCAGCCACGCAAACGAGCAGCTATAGTTCTCAATAATGGTTCCAGAAACAGCACGTAGAGTGACATTGATAATGGACTCCCTTGAAGGACGCCCTGACACACCGCGATAGGGGAAGTAAGACGGCCATTTACGTCAATGGACGCCCGTATACCAGTGATTAGAGAGCTACACAGCCGTCGTGCAGCATTATTAAAACCAACAGTCGTCAATACTCGCATAAGGAATCCATGATTGACGCCGTCGAACGCTTGGTGAAAGTCAATGAAAAGCAAAGCGCTTGGCACGGGAATGGTGGAAGCAATCGAAATTAAGTTTCGACATTCAGCAACGGAAGTCAGGAGAGTACGACCCGGAAGACAACTTTGATGACTCGCGATGATGGTAGTCAACAATACCGATGGTCGGCTATTGACCGCTCGCGCCACTTTTTTATAATCATAGTTGAAGAGGGTTATTGGTGATGGTAGTCAACAATACCGATGGTCGGCTATTGACCGCTCGCGCCACTTTTTTATAATCATAGTTGAAGAGGGTTATTGGGCGAACCTGATCCACACGCAAACGTCCCGAATTTTTGGGAATCAGGACTATTTTAGCAACCTCAAAGTTGGGCGGGAGAAGGCCTCCCTGGAACACTTCATTCACCATGGAAGTTATCGTATCTCCTACTAGGGGCCAAAATCGAATATAAAATTCTTTGGGAAGGCCATCGGGGCCAGGTGATTTGTGGGAGGGAGAACGAGCCACAATATCATTTATATCATCGCGATGGAATACAGAGGAAAACTCTTCCAGGAGAGCTGGTATAACAACACGATCAAGGAGGGAGGTGAAATCAACAGACGGTGGACCGTCTGAATCCACTTCAGGATAAAGCTCGGAATAGTACTGGTAAATTTCACGTATGATATCAGATTGGGAGGACCACTCACGCCTATCTAGAAAACGAGTGGTAGAAAGACACGTCCTTTGAGATCGCTTGTGAAGCCGGTGAAGATGATAGAGAGAGGTCAACTTATCTTGTACGATTGAACGAGGCTGGGAACGCAGTCGGACCCCATCCATTTGCCTACGTTTGAGTTGTAGAAGTTTTGCCTTCACACAGTGGACGTCGACGACCCTCAAGGGGGCATCACGAGCATTATCGTAAAGATCGCGAAGGACTGCATAATAAAATTCCCTAGTGCGCCTTATTTCAGCCGCCTTTTCAGCGCTAAAATGCTTGAGTGTATTTCGAATCCGGGGTTTGGCAAAGGTAACCCACCATTCGAAAAGTGAGGAATAACGCGTCTGGGATTGGGTTGTCCGCCGCCATACGTCTGCGATGATGCCTTCCAGAGAGGGGTCCGTGAGATATAGTGTTTAGCTTCCATAAAGGGCGCGTGAGATGGATCCGCTGCGGGACGTGGTAAAAAGTCACTGAAACAGCACAGTGATCAGTGAAACTGGCAGGAATTACATCAACCGACAGAAGCTGACTACATATGGGGGCAGATAAATAAAAGCTGTCCAATCGGCCACTTGAAGTAGCTGTAAAAAACGTAAACCGCACCAATGTAGGATATCTGCAAACCCAAGCATCCTGGAGATGCAAGGACGTCACCATATCATTAAGTTCACGGCAAAATGTATAATTGGGGGTCTGATCAACACGGCGTAAGACGCAGTTAAAATCGCCCCCTAACAAAACCTTGCGCGGGTTCCGTCGGAGTAAATAAACAACTTCTTCCTTATAGAACCGCTTGCGATCGTATGAACGACCGGATCCAGACGGAGCGTAAAGACAAATTAAGGTGAGGTCATAAAAACTACAGCCTGTACCGCGACCATCATCTAGCGTTACAAAGTCCGTCAGTGGGATTCTCTCTCGATAAAGCAAAGCCATTCCGGTAGAATTTTCAGGAGCGACATTGAAAAACATAGAATATCCAGGAAGACAAAACACATCAAATAATACGTCTTGTAAACACACGATATCAGCTTGGGAATCGTAAATAAACTGGCGTAACGCAGCAAGCCGTAATTGGGAACGTATCCTATTAACATTCAGGGTTAGAAATGTATACGCCTGCATCCGTTAATACATGTAAGGTCTATAAAACAACATTAAGGAAAAAGCGCTATCACGTCCGTCTCTCCCCAACGTCCGGAGGCGGGGAAAAGAAGGTATAATGCTAGTCCTCCCCACCTGACGCCGAGGAATCGTCGCTTTTCTTCTTTCGACGCTCCGCGGCACGGGCAAGTTGAAAACGCTGTTCCACAACACTCCGTGAAAATATACACTCTTGATGTGGAGGGATTGGGGGCACGTCAAGCTCCGATTTGACAGAGGAGCCATCGTCACTGCACTTATCGGAAATCGGGGAACACAACTCAGAACGACCAACAGCAACATCAGGTACAGAAGAGACAGGCAATGCAGTGCCGGTGTCAGATGGCATCTCCTGAACATCAGGAAGAGAACCCGTAGAATCCTGTTGCTCGACCGTCTCAGCATGGAGGAGGGGTGGTACTGCACTAGAACACTGTAAAGGCTGGGCAGCAGGCGACGTCTCTGCGGAACAACGGAACCCACGGGAACCGTCACGTCGACAGGCGAACTGGGGGACGCAGATTGAACGCACATTTCAACATCAACAGAAGCAGCTACATCCTCTCTGGTAATACTGGAATCATGAGTAGACAACGCATTACCGCAGGAAAGTGCACCCTCTGTTAATGCCGTGTCAGAAGAATGAGACTGGAGTGGGGCGTCCTCGAAATCTGTACCGTCCTCAGTCCGCTGGCGTTTGACGTGCGCTGCAGGAGCCGTCGTGCCCTCGTGGACAGAAGACCCATTGGTACGCGTCGGTACGGTGGAAATTCGCGAGGAGTAGGGGGCAATGTTGCCCCTACATCGCTTAAAGCTGGGGACTGACTGACAGCTGACTGCGAAGTTAGTATGTCTGCTAACGTTAAAGGAAGACGTTTTTGATAAGACGAGGTCAGAACAGTATTACGGCGCTGGCAATCAGATCTGAGATGACCGCTTTCGTTACAGAGAAAACAAGTTCCTTCTTGCCCTGTATACGTAACATGGATGCGGTAACCACAAACAGTTAAGTGGGAAGGAATATTCTTTTTAACGCACATGTCCACAGTCCGGATACCATTATAACACTGGAAGCGATGTTGAGCTGACCAGCGTTCCCATCGAATATGCCGTATGATTCCAAACGGAATAAGAAATGACTCGTCCACTTCAGGAGGAAGGTTATAAATTCTAACCGGAGTATACTCGAGTGCCGCATTTTCAAGGAGGACTTGACTAACAGAACCATCGCGATGTGTAAACAACACTTTAGAACCAAACCGGGAATGAAGTCTTTCTACTTGAACGGGATCATAAAACTTCACAAAGAATGCATACAAATCAGAATCAAAGTAAGCAGTATCTACCGGATCAGGTGTAACACGGATAACATCAGCCAACCAATCGTGAATTTCTAAGGAGCCAGGTTGGACACGACGCGTACTCTTGTCAAAAGTGAAACGAACAGTAGCTCGACGAGGAACAGATTTAGGAGACTCGACAGACACCATAGCGCGGGCAGAAAACACCGCCGTCAAGAGGAAAACGACAACAAACTCCGCTACCCAACTACGATGTGACTCCGGTCGATACACCAACAAGACTGAGTAGCTTCGACACAAGCGGCGCTGCGGCACAGGAGGAAGTTAACGACAACCTGCTCGCTCGACGCGCAAGGCGACACTGACAGGGGAACCTCCCCATCGCACCCCCCTCAGATTTAGTTATAAGTTGGCACAGTGGATAGCCCTTGAAAAACTGAAGACAGAACAATTGAGAAAACAGGAAGAGGTTGTGTGGAACTACGAAAAAAATAAGCAAAATATACAAACTGAGTAGTCCATAGCGAAGATATGCAACTTCAAGGATAGCTTTACGTCAGGAGCGCCGTGGTCCTGCGGTTAGGCTGAGCAGCTGCGGATCCAGAGGTCCTTGGTTCAAGTCTGCCCTCAAGTGAAAACTTTAATTTTTTGCGAGTGATTTTCACATCCACAAGAAAACCTAAATCGGGCAAGGTAGAAGAATGTTTTTACCCATTCGCCAAGTGTACAAGTTAGGTGGGTCGACAACATATTCCTGGCATGTGACGCACATGCTGTTACCAGTGTCGTATAGAATGTATCAGACGTGTTTTCCTGTGGAGGAATCGGTTGACCTATGACCTTGCGATCAAATGTTTTCGATTCCCATTGGAGAGGCACGTCCTTTCGTCTACTAATCGTATGGTTTTGCAGTGCGGTCGCAAAACACAGACACTAAACTTATAACAATGAACAGAGACGTCAATGAACGAACGGACAGATCATAACTTTGCGAAAATAAAGAAAGTATAATTTTCATTCGAAGGAAGACTTGAACCAAGCACCTCTCGTTCTGCAGCTGCTCGCGCTAACCACGGGACCATGGCGCACCTGAGCTTACGTTGTCCTTGATGTTGCCTATCTTGCCTATGGACTACTCAGTTTGTATATTTTGCTTATTTTTTTCATAGTTCCACACAACTTCTTCCTGTTTCCTCAACTGATCTGTGTTTAGTTTTTCAAGGCCTATCCACTGTGCCAACTTATAACTAAATCTGAGGGGGGTGCGATGGGGAGGTTCCCTTGTGAGCAATCGAGGACACACAGGATAGCGCGACTGCAGGGAGACCCACACTTCCTACTTACTATGCACACACTACATTTGTAGGGCCCCTGCCAACTATACTCATTACTCGCGGCAGTCACTCTACCGATTCCCGTAAGAGTTTGAGCAATGTGAGTGCATCCGCACTGAAGAAGGTCATTGGCCGGTAACCTTTATCTATATGAAGATGGTATCTGTCCTTTCGGGCATGTCATATTCATAAAAGTTAAGCGCTGTCGGTCTGGGTAAGGGCTTATATTGATGATTGTCCGATCTGACGAGCTGTTGGCAAACGGGGTGCACTCAGGTCTTGTGAGGCCAATTGAGGAACTACTTGATCGGGAAGCAGCGGCTCCGGTCACGAAAATTGTCAACGGCCGGAAGAGCAGTCTGCTGACTACATACCCCTCTACATCCACATGCAGTGACGCCTGTGGGCTGAGGACCACACGGCGGTCGGTCGTTACCGTTGAACCTTCATGACCTGTTCGGACGGAATTTACCTTTTAGTTTTAAAAATAAGCAGAATTTTTGCAATGTATACCTGTACAACTGGATCTCTAAATTTACGCAATAATTTATGACGACAAAAATGTAGTCTTTATTTCAAAAATACCAGTTTAAATTCCCTGAAACAGACTAGATACAGTGCACTGGGGAAACACAGCGACCTTTTTGCAAAAAAAAAAAAAAAATTATAAACTCTGGGAGCCAGAACATTATGACCACCTGCATAATAGGGTGTTGCAACACAATAAAGCAGCGATTCTGCTTGGCAAGGATGGGACAGATCCTTGGTAGGTTTTCGGAGGTACAGTGAACCATAATTCTATGAGCAAATCACGCATATCCCATGAATTACTGGGCTGTAGTTTGTGGGGGTGGAGCCGGCGCAAGATAGCGTCCCAGATGTGTTACATCTAGTTAACATCAGACGAAATTTGTCGCCAAGATATCAACGTGAGTTCACTGTCATGCTCTTCAAACTGCCTTGTGACACTGACAATTATCCTGCTGGAAGATGCCGTCGCCGTCGGGGAAGTTATCAAGCACGAACGGATGCAGATGGTCCGCAATAAAGTTCACGTGATCCTTAACTGTCATGTGCCTTCGATTTCTACCAAAAGTCCCATGGACTTCTAGGTGAAGGTCCGATATAGCATGAAGTCCCCTCCTGCCTGTGTCCGTGGCGCTGTGCATGTTTCTAGCAGCTGTTCGCCCGGAATATCATTGACCTCATCTTAGAAGGAACCTCATTCCTCCGACTAGGCGACGTGTTTCCATTGATCTACGCTCCAGTCTCGATGAGCTGGTGGCTTTGCAAACGTTGGGTCAACATGGGAACACCTGGGGGTTATACGCTACGGATTCTCCATTCGGAAACATACGCTGAACGGTACACTCCGAAACCCTTGTGTCCGCACCAGAGTTGTATTCTGTCACAGATCGCCGCCCGTCTTGCTTTAAAGAACATCCTATGATGAAAAGTGGACGTCCAACACCTTATCTTTCCACATGTGCTCAAGGCGTGGAACGGGAATCAACTTCGCTGTTTCCGAGATGATCGTTCCTAGCTGCCGGATCGTAGCACCCTGCTGTTTATCAAAGTCACTTATGGAGTGCATTTTCTCCTTTGTTGCCCGTATCGCAGCCAGAATGATTCCCCAGTTACCTCTGCCCCGCATCTTCATCTTCCTTCCCGTGTGACGTGCCCGCATCTCACCAGGCGACACCCAGTCTCGTGCTGCTCAGAGGTCACAAGGTTTTCGTTCATCAGCGTGTACATCAGTCTACTATCCTCCTATTTCAGTAAACGCATACGGAAGTAGAACGAGGAAGAATGGGAAGAGGTTTGGCAGTTATCTCATTGCAGTCGAACTAGTGATCAGGAACCCCCACTGGTTTTGAAGATGTTCAGGCGGACAGGAAGCTGATAATCACTGTGGTACGAATGCTTAGGAACTATAGTTAAAATCCTTCTCATTTATAGCGGACAGGCATCAAGCATAATTCTTTTGACAACCGTCAGAAGAATGAAACTGAAGATGTAAATCATGTGCTGTTTTCCTGCAGATTGTCCAAAACCACAGCGAAACTGCTTGCTTCAATTACTTGTGAAAGTGCATGTGCCTCTACCAGAAAGTGTTCCTATTTTATTGCGTCTTGAAAAACTAAAATATGCAAATGCTCTTTGATTTAGTACGAGAATTGTATAGTTTAATTTTTCCGTTTAATTATAAAATTAAACGGAAAAATTAAACTATACAATTCTCGTACTAAATCAAAGAGCATTTGCATAGATCATGTCGATCTATGTATTCAACATCATATGTGTCTGCCTTGCTAAACTATTACTTAAAACGCTAGGAAACTTGGAGCGAGACAGACATTGTCAAAAACTGTACAACTTGTGGTAAACGAATATGTGATCTATAGTGTAGGGTCACCGCCAGCATGCATAACTACATTTCAGATTTGTATCGTCCGACACAGTTTCTGGTATTTTATGTACTACTCTCAGCTATTTTTGTAAACCACTGTGTTAAGGACTTGTGGTATACTTCCAGCTACATGAAAATGCTCACAGCTGGAAATTACAGTCGCAATAAATAAAATAATGGAATAACGTTTGACACAAGCAAGTGGAAACGGCTGTGTTTAGTAACTAAAAGAAAGCTGAGGCCACTTTAAAAATTTTATTTTCATATATCTATTTTGTCTACTGTTAGGATTGTTTTGATATAAGTATTGTACGTATGTGGATACTCTAAAATAATCTTAAATAATTTTTAACGATTTATATTGTGATTTATCTGTTAGCAGTCTGGTTCAGTGAACGAAGATTAGTAAAGAAAAGAGAGGGGGTGGGAGAGAGAGCAAAGATGGCGGGGAGAAGAAGAGCAAAGGAAGAAGAAAAGAAATTTACAGTTCACTCTGTCATGAAGACGAGGTTTAGAGCGAAGTATAGAGAAAGAAATCATCCATTTTCATACAAACCATCACTATATTTCGACCATTGCCTTCAAATGGGTACCACAGCCGTATGTTTGTAAGACATTTTGAAGTATTCCACCCCGGCAGTTTTTGAAAAGTATTCACTTCATTACGTCTTGCACAATTGGCCAATTTTGGCTTTCCAGGTCGTTTTCAAGCGCAGTAGGTATCAACTATAAGTGGCCCTTGGTTTCGAAGAACAAAAGCAAATACATATACACTGTACAGTCACACTAACGTACCACCTATCAAAATCTCGAATAACCACCTTTTGCAGCGCCAGATGTGGAGGAAGAGTGACACTGAGATTCTAAAAGATACCGACAGAAATGTGGAGCCATGTGGCCAACAGCGCTAGGTTTCTCGGTTGAGAATCCCTGGCGCGAACAGTGCGATCGAGGTGGTCCCACACATTATCTATTGGATTTGAAATCCGGGGAGTCTGGTGGTCAGCGGAGTACGGTAACTCGTCCTGGAACTTTATGAACGTTAGATTGTCCTGCTGGTAGATACCAACGTGTCAAGAAGAAACAAACTGCATATAGGAGCGGACATGGTCCCTAACGATAGGTGCGTACTTGTATTGATTCATTGTGCCTCCCACAATGACGAGCTCACTCAGGGAATGCCACGAATACATTACCCAGACCATAAACGTCCTTTCTGGTGCAGAGTGTTTGGTTTCAGAAGTTTCACGACATACCACCAACGGCCATCTGCTTGGTGGAGCATAAAACGTGATTAGCCTGAAAAGGCCACCTATTTCTGCTCAGTTTACGCTGAGTTCGGTATTCGCGTGTAAATTCCAGCCCTCATCGCGGATGAACAGCAGTCAGCATCGGTGCACGAACGAGGCGCCTGCTGTAACAACGTTCGCTGAACGGACGTTGAAGAGACACTGTTGGTAGCCCCTTGGTTCATCTGGGCGGTCAGTTGCTCAACTGTTGCACGTATATTCGCCGTACAGGTGTCCGCAGCGGTTGTTCAGACCTGTCATCTATGGCCCATGGTGCATCACAGTTACCTCAGCGCCGCTTTTGGATAACACCTTCTTTCCATGAATGGTATCCTTTAACCACATAGCCGTTTTGTAAGTGCTTTTCCCGTTGGTCCGAAAATGAATGAGCATGCCCTTTTGGACGTGAGATAAATCTCGCACTATGACAATGATTGCAGTTTTCCTCCCCCTTCCCCAACCACCGCCAGACACGCTTTGCAGACCTTCCACATTGCGAGGCAGACAATGTGGCGCGAGGGTGTGGTCAACGTGGCGGAATAGTAAGTAAAGGAACATGGATTTGATTCCCGGCACGGTCGGAGATTTTCTCAGCTCGGGGACTGGCGACTGGATTTAGTCTTTACTTTCGTATCGTCATAACTGACGTTACCATAGTGAGATGGCTGAATGGGCACTGCCCAAAAGCCAAAAAACTGAAAACAAAAGAAAATACCATCCAATGCTAGTGCCGCGACCTGCTGTCTGTGAGTGCCTATTGCACGTTGACACCAAACATAGACGGTGGTCACATTAACGTGAGTGGACCATGTAGTATCGTATAACGTGGCATCTGTTATGATTACTATGGCTACTACTGCACGCAGTAAGCTTTCTGGTTTTACACTACTGCCCATCAAAATTGCTACACCAAGAAGAAATGCAGATGATAAACGGGTATTCATTGGACAAATATATCATACTAGAACTGACATGTGATTACATTTTCACGCAATTTGGGTGCATAGATCCTGAGAAATCAGTACCCAGAACAACCACCTCTGGCCGTAATAACGGCCATGATACGCCTGGGCATTGAGTCAAACAGAGCTTGGATGGCGTGTCCAGGTACAGCTTTCCATGCAGCTTCAACACGATACCACAGTTCATCAAGAGTAGTGATTGGTGTACTGTGATGAGCCAGTTGCTCGGCCCCCATTGACCAGACGTTTTCAATTGGTGAAAGATCTGGAGAATGCGCTGGCCAGGGCAGCAGTCGAACATTTTCTGTATCCAGAAAGGCCCGTACAGGACCTGCAACATGCGATCGTGCATTATCCTGCTGAAATGTAGGGTTTCGCAGGGATCGAATGAAGGGTAGAGCCACGGGTGGTCACACATCTGAAATGTGACGTCCACTGTTCAAAGTGCCGTCAATGCGAACAAGAGGTGACCGAGACGTGTAACCAATGGCACCCCATACCATCACGCCGGGTGATACGCCAGTATCGCTATGACGAATACACGCTTCCAATGTGCGTTCACCGCGATGTCGCCAAACACGGATGCGACCATCATGATGCTGTAAACAGAACCTGGATTCATCCGAAAAAATGACGTTTTGCCATTCGTGCACCCAGGTTCGTCGCTGAGTACACCATTGCAGGCGCTCCTGTCTGTGATGGAGCGTCAAGGGTAACTGCAGCCATGGTCTCGGAGCTGATAGTCCTTGCTGCTGCAAACGTCGTCCAACTGTTCGTGCAGATGGTTGTTGTCTTGCAAACGTCCCCATCTGCTGACTCAGGGATCGAGACGTGGCTACACGATCCGTTACAGTCACGCGGATAAGATGCCTGTCATCTCCACTGCTATTGATACGAGGCCATTGGGATCCAGCACGGCGTTCCGTATTACCCTCCTGAACCCACCGATTCCATATTCTGCCAACAGTCATTGGATCTCGACCAACGCGAGCAGCAATGTCGCGATACGATAAACCGCAAGCGCGATAGGCTACAATCCAACTTTTATCAAAGTTGGAAACGTGATGGTACGCATTTCTCCTCCTTATACGAGGCATCACAACAACGTTTCACCAGGCAACGCCGGTCAACTGCTGCTTGTGTATGAGTAATCGGTTAGAAACTTTCTTCATGTTAGCACGTTGTAGGTGTCGCCACCGGCGCCAACCTTGTGTGAATGCTCTGAAAAGCTAATCATTTGCATATCACAGCATCTTCTTCCTGTCGGTTAAATTTCGCGTCTGTAGCACGCGATTTTCGTGGTGTAGCAATTTTAATGGCCAGTAGTGTAAGTCTGTTATGTGCTCGCTTTGTGATAGGCCATTTTAAAATCCAATAGTTGTGCAATACATTAACACCTATTGAGCTTGAAAATGGCCTGTAAGTCCGAAATTGGCCACTCGTACAAGAACGTGAGCACTTGTCAAAAGCAGCCGAGATGGAATCTTTCGAAATGTCTTTTGTCATAGTATTTGCTTCAAGCGATTCAGGGAAACCATGGACAGGTTTGAGGCATCTCCATCCTGTATGGGAGATCGGTCTCTCACCACTGGGCCACCTCGCTCGGTGGAGCCGCAGGAGACGGGGCCTGGGGTCACCTTGGGCGCCACGTGCGGGCCGGTGGCCATCGCACCTGAGATAGCGCCAGCGCCGACGCCCTGGCGACGTCACGCCGACGTGGCGGACAAAGGACGCACAACACAATGGCCTTCCAGGTGGCGCGCCCATTCAGCTGCCGGCCCGGCGCGCACGGCCGATAACCTCGTCCGGAAGGTGCCGCACTCTTTTCGTGGTCAACGCCACCACTCTACAGATGTGAATCACTCCCGCACTCATATTCGGAATACCGTCGTCTGCAGCACTCCTACCTTCCCGAAACATTCCGTAAATTATTCTACTGGTTGCTGACGGAGTAGGTAATTTCTCGAGACTTGTGAATCATCTCTATTCATAGGGGACTACAATGGGGAGGGGGAGGGATTGACAAAAGGAGGCACTTGTCCTCCATTGAAACGTAGGGCTGTAGATTTTTTTATTCGCTACAAAATTTTCACTAATTTATGGCACTCATTGCCTACGATACTGGAGATTTACTATATAATTTGGGTTTGTTTGGTTGTCAATTATGCAGTTTCCTTTGCACAGTGGCGATTTTGTCGCCATCCTGCAGTCAAGATGCACATGAATCTTTAAGGGAATAGCTTCCGAATTAAGCCTCCAGTTACTATCACATTCTCACACAACCATAATAAAGAAATAGGAAAAAGACTGGTCTACAGCCTAGTGCATAGATTCTGAGCTAATTACCAGACGTTATAAACTTAGCCGCGCCGGCCAGTGTGGCCGAGTGGTTCTAGGCGCGTCAGTCTGGAACCGCGCGCCCGCTACGGTCGCAGGTTCGAATCCTGCCTCGGGCATGGATGTATGAGATGTCCTTAGGTTAGTTAGGTTTAAGTAGTTCTACGTTCTACGGGACTAATGACCTCAGATGTTAAGTCCCATAGTGCTCTGAGCCAGCCAAACATAGCCGCGGTTTACCTGCCCAACAAGCTCCTCAAATCCCACGACATTTCCTCCACCTGCAACTTATTCGCAATCACAATAGTAGCTCACCATTTCTCTGTGGTCAACGCGACAGTTTGCTCACACTACTTTCCGTTTTTCACAGCAGAGCTATTGTAATTAAAACACAGTCTAGATCAAAATAATAATTTATTAGTGACCAGTTTCGACTTCTTGTGGAAGTCATCTTCAGAAAATGAGCTCCATCCGGCTACTGCTGGCGGCTTCTCGGATGCTCACGCAGCGACACGATCTTGAACTGTCTACTAACCCCCCCCCCCCCAATTACTCCTATGTATTTCCTCGTACAGCCCTAGAATGAGAATAAGAAAAAGGACCAGTCCACCAATCTACCTGGTGTGTAGATTGTTATTGCGATCTATACTGTTGTTTTAAGCCAGTTGCATCACCAGATAGCAGTTAATCCTCTGGACCATGTTGTCCACATTTATGTGTTGTAATTGACTCTGAAGAACACGGGCATGCTAAACTAAAGGTATTTGTATTTATGGACCCAAATGCATGTCAAGAAAAGAGGAAAAATGCAACATTTCAAGATCCAAGGGCAGGCAGAGCTACGAATCCTACAACCTAATTGGCATCGACGCACAATCTTGTGTCATCCCGGGGGGACAAGGATTGCCTTTGTTGAGCCCTAGGCTATTAAAAGTAGATTTTACTGCCCAATTACAGGGTCGTTTTGGGAGTTTCGTCACGTGTATGTACTTGATTTTTTTACCGATTTACCGATCATACCGAATATAAAAGTCAACATAGTTATTCCTTCTGTGTGTTATAGCACAACAGTCCCGTAACTGTTTCCACTTGTGCTGGTGTAGCAGTATTTCGTCGTCCTAGCGCAGAGGTAACGCGCGAGACTTTGACGGAACTACAGGGAAACAACCTAAAGCTCTTTCTCACTGAAAGGGTTTATAAGGGTGCCAGCTATTTTTTAATGTGGGCATTTCTTCAGGTAAAAAGACAAAATGAATAATGTATTGCCTTATAATGCCTACATTAATCACTCGCTAACTTGCCAATCATTCACATCGGTCAATAAATTTCTCATTTTCAGACTGAATATCACATATTATTAGCACATCAGAAACAAAACACACTTTCTTAAATTCCGTATTAATCTGCGTGTTCGTGTTCCTAGATGTGATCTGCGTTCCATTCAGCACAGCAACTAAACTGTGCGGCGTGAATCACCTCACTAGCCGTTCATTCAGCACCAAGTGATTCGGCTCTTTTTTCATTTGTCTACCAAAAGTTAATAATAAAAAGATGTTTTGTTGACATAATGATAGTACAGTACTAAGCATTCTCCCTTGTAACTTGGAACAAAATCAGAATGTTAATTTACAAATAATGATTGAAAGCACTAACATATTGCACTACACTGCAGTTACAAAAGTCATGGGATACCTCGTAATATTATGTCGGTTCCCATTTGGGCCGGCTTAAAGCAGCAAGTCGACGTGACATGTACACAAAAAGTCGTTGGAAGACCCCCAGCAGAAATATTGAACCATACTGCCTCTATAGCCGTCCATAATTGCGAAAGGATTGCCGGTGCAGGATTTTCTGCACGACTGATATCTCTGTTATGTCCCACAAATGTTCCGTGGGATTCATGTCGGGTGATCTAAGTGGCCAAATCATTCGCTCGAATTGTCCAGATTGTTCTTCAGCCAACTGAGAACAGTTGTAGCCTGGTGACATGTTTCGGAACATAAAGTCCATGAATGGCTGCAAATGGTCTCGAAATAGCCAAACATATCCATTTCCAGCCAATGATCGGTTCAGTTGGATAAGATGCTCCAGTCCATATGTAATCATAGCCCACAGCACTATGGAGCCACCACCGACTTGCACATTGCCTTGGGTCCATGGCTTCGTGGTGTACCTCTTCTTTCTGCAAAGGTGACTCTGTGGTGCAGGTTGATGACAACGTTTATTGTAGGGATACGAGGTGTGGCTAGAAAAAAACCGGACTAGTACTGGTGAAACAATAAAACGAATGCAATAAGGCTGAAAGTCGCGTGGCCTGTCACGTGACTCTCGCTCCGCCTACTGCTCGAGTTTCTTTTGCCTCCTGCACTCAGTCTGCCCGTGGCGTCTGTTTTAAGTAGTTGACGTTTTGTCTGTGCGTCGGAAAATGTTGAGTGTACAGAAAGAACAGCGTGTTAACATCAAATTTTGTTTCAAACTAGGAAAATCTGCAAGTGAAACGTTTGTAATGTTACAACAAGTGTACGGCGATGATTGTTTATCGCGAACACAAGTGTTTGAGTGGTTTAAACGATTTAAAGATGGCCGCGAAGACACCAGTGATGACACTCGCACTGGCAGACCATTGTCAGCAAAAACTGATGCAAACATTGAAAAAATCGGTAAACTTGTTCGACAAGATCGCCGTTTAACAATCAGAGCAGTGTCTGAGTTAACAGGAGTTGACAAGGAAAGTGTTAGGCAGATTCTTCATGAAAGTTTCAACATGAACAAAGTGTGTTCAAAAATGGTTCCAAAGTGTCTCACAATTGAACAGAAGGAACGCCGAAGAATGATTTGTTCTGACATCCTGGAAAACATTGAAAGTGATCCCACCTTCTTACAAAATGTTATTACTTGCGATGAATCGTGGTTTTTTACTTACGATCCCGAAACTAAACGCCAATCGATGCATTGGAAAACTCCTGGTTCTCCACGACGAAAAAAAGCACGAATGTCAAAATCGAAATTCAAGGCAATGATGATTGTTTTTTTTGACATCAAAGGGATTGTGCACATTGATTGGGTACCAGAGGGACGGAACGATTTGTGGAGAAAAAAGTCATGGATCCTTCACCAAGACAATGCCCCAGCTCACAGTGCGTTGTCAGTGAAGACGTTTTTGGCAAAACACTACATTCCCATCTTAGATCATCCACCCAACTCACCTGATTTGGCCCCCTGTGACTTTTTTCTTTTCCCTAAAGTCAAGTCAGCTTTGAAAGGAACTAGATTTGAGACTGTTGAAGCAGTAAAAGAAAAAGCGACGGAAGTAATGTATGGACTTACCGAAAATGATCTGCAGCATTGCTATGAACAGTGGAAAATTCGTATGGAGCGGTGTAGAGACAGATGAGGAGAGTACATTGAAGGAGATAACATGAAATTGTAAATAATTGTAAATAAATGTTTTCTCCAGCATCAGTCCAGTTTTTTTCTAGCCGCACCTCGTAGATACAGTGCACTGGGGAAACACAGCGACCTTTTTGCAAAAAAAAAAAAAAAAAAAATTATAAACTCTGGGAGCCAGAACATTATGACCACCTGCATAATAGGGTGTTGCAACACAATAAAGCAGCGATTCTGCTTGGCGTGGATGGGACAGATCCTTGGTAGGTTTTCGGAGGTATAGTGAACTATAATTCTATGAGCAAATCATGCATATCCCATGAATTACTGGGCTGTGGTTTGTGGGGGTGGAGCCGGCGCAAGATAGCGTCCCAGATGTGTTACATCTAGTTAACATCAGACGAAATTTGTCGCCAAGATATCAACGTGAGTTCACTGTCATGCTCTTCAAACTGCCTTGTAACACTGACAATTATCCTGCTGGAAGATGCCATCGCCGTCGGGGAAGTTATCAAGCACGAACGGATGCAGATGGTCCGCAATAAAGTTCACGTGATCCATAACTGTCATGTGCCTTCGATTTCTACCAAAAGTCCCATGGACTTCTAGGTGAAGGTCCGATATAGCATGAAGTCCCCTCCTGCCTGTGTCCGTGGCGCCGTGCATGTTTCTAGCAGCAGTTCGCCCGGAATGTCATTGACCTCATCTTAGAAGGAACCTGATTCCTCCGACTAGGCGACGTGTTTCCATTCATCTACGCTCCAGTCTCGATGAGCTGGTGGCTTTGCAAACGTTGGATCAACATGGGAACACCTGGGGGTTATACGCTACGGATTCTCCATTCGGAAACATACGCTGAACGGTACACTCCGAAACCCTTGTGTCCGCACCAGCGTTGTATTCTGTCACAGATCGCCGCCCGTCTTGCTTTAAAGAACATCCTATGATGAAAAGTGGACGTCCAACACCTTATCTTTCCACATGTGCTCAAGGCGTGGAACGGGAATCAACTTCGCTGTTTCCGAGATGATCGTTCCTAGCTGCCGGATCGTAGCATCCTGCTGTTTATCAAAGTCACTTATGGAGTGCATTTGCTCCTTTGTTGGCCGTATCGCAGCCAGAATGATTCCCCAGTTGCCTCTGCCCCGCATCTTCATCTTCCTTCCCGTGTGACGTGCCCGCATCTCACCAGGCGACACCCAATCTCGTGCTGCTCAGAGGTCACAAGGTTTTCGTTCATCAGCGTGTACATCAGTCTACTATCCTCCTATTTCAGTAAACGCATACGGGAGTAGAACGAGGAAGAATGGGTAGAGGTTTGGCAGTTTTCTCATTGCAGTCGAGCTAGTGGTCAGGAACTCCCACTGGTTTTGAAGATGTTCAGGCGGACAGGAAGCTGATAACCACCGTGGTACGAATGCTTAGGAACTATAGTTAAAATCCTTCTCATTTATAGCGGACAGGCATCAAGCATAATTCTTTTGACAACCGTCAGGAGAATGAAGCTGAAGATGTAAATCATGTGCTGTTTTCCTGCGGATTGTCCAAAAGCACAGCGAAACTGCTTGCTTCAATTACTTGTGAAAGTGCATGTGCCTCTACCAGAAAGTGTTCCTATTTTATTGCGTCTTGAAAAACTAAAATATGCAAATGCTCTTTGATTTAGTACGAGAATTGTATAGTTTAATTTTTCCGTTTAATTTTATAATCATGTCGATCTATGTATTCAACATCATATGTGTCTGCCTTGCTAAACTATTACTTAAAACGCTAGGAAACTTGGAGCCAGACAAACATTGTCAAAAGCTGTACAACTTGTGGTAAACGAATATGTGATCTATAGTGTAGGGTCACCGCCAGCATGCATAACTACTTTTCAGATTTGTATCGTCCGACACAGTTTCTGGTATTTTATGTACTACTCTCAGCTATTTTTGTGAACCACTGTGTTAACGAATTGTGGTATACTTCCAGCTACATGAAAATGATCACAGCTGGAAATTACAGTCGCAATAAATAAAATAATGGAATAACGTTTGACACAAGCAAGTGGAAACGGCTGTGTTTAGTAACTAAAAGAAAGCTGAGGCCACTTTAAAAATTTTATTTTCATATATCTATTTTGTCTACTGTTAGGATTGTTTTGATATAAGTATTGTACGTATGTGGATACTCTAAAATAATCTTAAATAATTTTTAACGATTTATATTGTGATTTATCTGTTAGCAGTCTGGTTCAGTGAACGAAGATTAGTAAAGAAAAGAGAGGGGGTGGGAGAGAGAGCAAAGATGGCGGGGAGAGGAAGAGCAAAGGAAGAAGAAAAGAAATTTACAGTTCACTCTGTCATGAAGACGAGGTTTAGAGCGAAGTATAGAGAAAGAAATCATCCATTTTCATACAAACCATCACTATATTTCAACCATTGCCTTCAAATGGGTACCACAGCCGTATGTTTGTAAGACATTATGAAGTATTCCACCCCGGCAGTTTTTGAAAAGTATTCACTTCATTACGTCTTGCACAATTGGCCAATTTCGGCTTTCCAGGTCGTTTTCAAGCGCAGTAGGTATCAACTATAAGTGGCCCTTGGTTTCGAAGAACAAAAGCAAATACATATACACTGTACAGTCACACTAACGTACCACCTATCAAAATCTCGAATAACCACCTTTTGCAGCGCCAGATGTGGAGGAAGAGTGACACTGAGATTCTAAAAAATACGACAGAAATGTGGAGCCATGTGGCCAACAGCGCTAGGTTTCTCGGTTGAGAATCCCTGGTGCGAACAGTGCGATCGAGGTGGTCCCACACATTATCTATTGGATTTGAAATCCGGGGAGTCTGGTGGTCAGCGGAGTACGGTAACTCGTCCTGGAACTTTATGAACGTTAGATTGTCCTGCTGGTAGATACCAACGTGTCAAGAAGAAACAAACTGCATACAGGAGCGGACAGGGTCCCTAACGATAGGTGCGTACTTGTATTGATTCATTGTGCCTCCCACAATGACGAGCTCACCCAGGGAATGCCACGAATACATTACCCAGACCATAAACGTCCTTTCTGGTGCAGAGTGTTTGGTTTCAGAAGTTTCACGACATACACACCAACGGCCATCTGCCTGGTGGAGCATAAAACGTGATTAGCCTGAAAAGGCCACCTATTTCTGCTCAGTTTACGCTGAGTTCGGTATTCGCGTGTAAATTCCAGCCCTCATCGCGGATGAACAGCAGTCAGCATCGGTGCACGAACGAGGCGCCTGCTGCAACAACGTTCGCTGAACGGACGTTGAAGAGACACTGTTGGTAGCCCCTTGGTTCATCTGGGCGGTCAGTTGCTCAACTGTTGCACGTATATTCGCCGTACACGTGTCCGCAGCGGTTGTTCAGCCCTGTCATCTATGGCCCATGGTGCACCACAGTTACCTCAGCGCCGCTTTTGGATAACACCATCTTTCCATGAATGGTATCCTATAACCACATAGCCGTTTTGTAAGTGCTTTTCCCGTTGGTCCGAAAATGAATGAGCATGCCCTTTTGGACGTGAGATAAATCTCGCACTATGACAATGATTGCAGTTTTCCTCCCCCTTCCCCAACCACCGCCAGACACGCTTTACAGACCTTCCACATTGCGAGGCAGACAATGTGGCGCGAGGGTGCGGTCAACGTGGCGGAATAGTAAGTAAAGGAACATGGATCTGATTCCCGGCACGGTCGGAGATTTTCTCCGCTCGGGGACTGGCGACTGGATTTAGTCTTTACTTTCGTATCGTCATAACTGACGTTACCATAGGGAGATGGCTGAATGGGCACTGCCCAAAAGCCAAAAAACTGAAAACAAAAGAAAATACCATCCAATGCTAGTGCCGCGACCTGCTGTCTGTGAGTGCCTATTGCACGTTGACACCAAACATAGACGGTGGTCACATTAACGTGAGTGGACCATGTAGTATCGTATAACGTGGCATCTGTTATGATTACTATGGCTACTACTGCACGCAGTAAGCTTTCTGGTTTTACACTACTACCCATCAAAATTGCTACACCAAGAAGAAATGCAGATGATAAACGGGTATTCATTGGACAAATATATCATACTAGAACTGACATGTGATTACATTTTCACGAAATTTGGGTGCATAGATCCTGAGAAATCAGTACCCAGAACAACCACCTCTGGCCGTAATAACGGCCATGATACGCCTGGGCATTGAGTCAAACAGAGCTTGGATGGCGTGTGCAGGTACAGCTTTCCATGCAGCTTCAACACGATACCACAGTTCATCAAGAGTAGTGATTGGTGTACTGTGATGAGCCAGTTGCTCGGCCCCCATTGACCATACGTTTTCAATTGGTGAAAGATCTGGAGAATGCGCTGGCCAGGGCAGCAGTCGAACATTTTCTGTATCCAGAAAGGCCCGTACAGGACCTGCAACATGCGATCGTGCATTATCCTGCTGAAATGTAGGGTTTCGCAGGAATCGAATGAAGGGTAGAGCCACGGGTGGTCACACATCTGAAATGTGACGTCCACTGTTCAAAGTGCCGTCAATGCGAACAAGAGGTGACCGAGACGTGTAACCAATGGCACCCCATACCATCACGCCGGGTGATACGCCAGTATCGCTATGACGAATACACGCTTCCAATGTGCGTTCACCGCGATGTCGCCAAACACGGATGCGACCATCATGATGCTGTAAACAGAACCTGGATTCATCCGAAAAAATGACGTTTTGCCATTCGTGCACCCAGGTTCGTCGCTGAGTACACCATTGCAGGCGCTCCTGTCTGTGATGGAGCGTCAAGGGTGACTGCAGCCATGGTCTCGGAGCTGATAGTCCTTGCTGCTGCAAACGTCGTCCAACTGTTCGTGCAGATGGTTGTTGTCTTGCAAACGTCCCCATCTGTTGACTCAGGGATCGAGACGTGGCTACACGATCCGTTACAGTCACGCGGATAAGATGCCTGTCATCTCCACTGCTATTGATACGAGGCCATTGGGATCCAGCACGGCGTTCCGTATTACCCTCCTGAACCCACCGATTCCATATTCTGCCAACAGTCATTGGATCTCGACCAACGCGAGCAGCAATGTCGCGATACGATAAACCGCAAGCGCGATAGCCTACAATCCAACTTTTATCAAAGTTGGAAACGTGATGGTACGCATTTCTCCTCCTTATACGAGGCATCACAACAACGTTTCACCAGGCATCGCCGGTCAACTGCTGCTTGTGTATGAGTAATCGGTTAGAAACTTTCTTCATGTTAGCACGTTGTAGGTGTCGCCACCGGCGCCAACCTTGTGTGAATGCTCTGAAAAGCTAATCATTTGCATATCACAACATCTTCTTCCTGTCGGTTAAATTCCGCGTCTGTAGCACGTCATCTTCGTGGTGTAGCAATATTAATGGCCAGTAGTGTAAGTCTGTTATGTGCTCGCTTTGTGATAGGCCATTTTAAAATCCAATAGTTGTGCAATACATTAACACCTATTGAGCTTGAAAATGGCCTGTAAGTCCGAAATTGGCCACTCGTACAAGAACGTGAGCACTTGTCAAAAGCAGCCGAGATGGAATCCTTCGAAATGTCTTTTGTCATAGTATTTGCTTCAAGCGATTCAGGGAAACCATGGACAGGTTTGAGGCATCTCCATCCTGTATGGGAGATCGGTCTCTCACCACTGGGCCACCTCGCTCGGTGGAGCCGCAGGAGACGGGGCCTGGGGTCACCTTGGGCGCCACGTGCACCTGAGATAGCGCCAGCGCCGACACCCTGGCGACGTCACGCCGACGTGGCGGACAAAGGACGCACAACACAATGGCCTTCCAGGTGGCGCGCCCATTCAGCTGCCGGCCCGGCGCGCACGGCCGATAACCTCGTCCGGAAGGTGCCGCAGTCTTTTCGTGGTCAACGCCACCACTCTACAGATGTGAATCACCCCCGCACTCATATTCGGAATACCGTCGTCTGCAGCACTTCTACCTTCCCGAAACATTCCGTAAATTATTCTACTGGTTGCTGACGGAGTAGGTAATTTCTCGAGACTTGTGAATCATCTCTATTCATGACTACAATGGGGAGGGGGAGGGATTGACAAAAGGAGGCACTTTTCCTCCATTGAAACGTAGGGCTGTAGATTTTTTTATTCGCTACAAAATTTTCACTAATTTATGGCACTCATTGCCTACAATACTGGAGATTTACTATATAATTTGGGTTTGTTTGGTTGTCAATTATGCAGTTTCCTTTGAACAGTGGCGATTTTGTCGCCATCCTGCAGTCAAGATGCACATGAATCTTCCGAATTAAGCCTCCAGTTACTATCACATTCTCACACAACCCTAATAAAGAAATAGGAAAAAGACTGGTCTACAGCCTAGTGCATAGATTCTGAGCTAATTACCAGACGTTATAAACTTAGCCGCGGTTTACCTGCCCAACAAGCTCCTCAAATCCCACGACATCTCCTCCTCCTGCAACTTATTCGCAATCACAATAGTAGCTCACCATTTCTCTGTGGTCAACGCGACAGTTTGCTCACACTACTTTCCGTTTTTCACAGCAGAGCTATTGTAATTAAACACAGTCTAGATCAAAATAATAATTTATTAGTGACCAGTTTCGACTTCTTGTGGAAGTAATCTTCAGAAAATGAGCTCCATCCGGCTACTGCTGGCGGCTTCTCGGATGCTCACGCAGCGACACGATCTTGAACTGTCTACTAACCCCCCCCCCCCCCCAATTACTCCTATGTATTTCCTCGTACAGCCCTAGAATGAGAATAAGAAAAAGGACCAGTCCACCAGTCTACCTGGTGTGTAGATTATTATTGCGATCTATGCTGTTGTTTTAACCCAGTTGCATCACCAGATAGCAGTTAATCCTCTGGACCATGCTGTCCACATTTATGTGTTGTAATTGACTCTGAAGAACTTAGGCATGCTAAACTAAAGATAATTGTATTTATGGACCCAAATGCATGTCAAGAAAAGAGGAAAAATGCAACATTTCAAGATCCAAGGGCAGGCAGAGCTACGAATCCTACAACCTAATTGGCAACGACGCACAATCTTGTCATCCCGGCGGGACAAGGATTGCCTTTGTTGAGCCCTAGGCTATTAAAAGTAGATTTTACTGCCCAATTACAGGGTCGTTTTGGGAGTTTCGTCACGTGTATGTACCTGATTTTTTTACCGATTTACCGATCATACCGAATATAAAAGTCAACATAGTTATTCCTTCTGTGTGTTATAGCACAAAAGTCCCGTAACTGTTTCCACTTGTGCTGGTGTAGCAGTATTTCGTCGTCCTAGCGCAGAGGTAACGTGTGAGACTTTGACGAAACTACAGGGAAACTACCTAAGGCTCTTTCTCACTGAAAGGGTTTATAAGGGTGCCAGCTATTTTTTAATGTGGGCATTTCTTCAGGTAAAAAGACAAAATGAATAATGTGTTGCCTTATAATGCCTACATTAATCACTCGCTAACTTGCCAATCATTCATATCGGTCAATAAATAATTCTTTTTCATTTTCAGACTGAATATCACATATTATTAGCACATCAGAAACAAAACACACTTTCTTAAATTCCGTATTAATCTGCGTGTTCGTGTTCCTAGATGTGATCTGCGTTCCATTCAGCACAGCAACTGAACTGTGCGGCGTGAATCACCTCACTAGCCGTTCATTCGGCACGAAGTGATTCGGCTCTTTTTTCATTTGTCTACCAAAAGTTAATAATAAAAAGATGTTTTGTTGACATAATGATAGTACAGTACTAAGCATTCTCCCTTGTAACTTGGAACAAAATCAGATTGTTAATTTACAAATAATGATTGAAAGCACTAACATATTGCACTACACTGCATTTACAAAAGTCATGGGATACCTCGTAATACAGGGTGATTCAAAAAGAATACCACAACTTTAAAAATGTGTATTTAGTGAAAGAAACATAATATAACCTTCTGTTATACATCATTACAAAGAGTATTTAAAAAGGTTTTTTTCACTCAAAAACAAGTTCAGAGATGTTCAATATGGTCCCCCCCGACACTCGAGCAATATCAACCCGATACTCCAACTCGTTCCACACTCTCTGTAGCATATCAGGCGTAAAAGTTTGGATAGCTGCTGTTATTTCTCGTTTCAAATCATCAATGGTGGCTGGGAGAGGTCGCCGAAACACCATATCCTTAACATACCCCCATAAGAAAAAATCGCAGGGGGTAAGATCAGGGCTTCTTGGAGGCCAGTGATGAAGTGCTCTGTCACGGGCTGCCTGGCGGCCGATCCATCGCCTCGGGTAGTTGACGTTCAGGTAGTTATGGACAGATAAGTGCCAATGTGATGGCGCTCCATCCTGCTGAAATATGAATTGTTGTGCTTCTTGTTCGAGCTGAGGGAACAGCCAATTCTCTAATATCTCCAGATACTGTAGTCTAGTTACAGTAGCACCTTCGAAGAAAAAGGGACCAAAAACTTTATTGGCTGAAATACCAACGTTTAATACACCACCTATCAGGAGGTTTAACACCATACTTCGTTCGAAATGCACGCTGAACAACTGTCGTCGATCCACTTCTGCTGTACTCAATAACACAAAAAGCTTTCTGTTGAGCGGTCGCCATCTTAGCATCAACTGACGCTGACGCCTAGTCAACAGCGCCTCAAGCGAACAAATGTACAACTAAATGAAACTTTATAGCTCCCTTAATTCGCCGACAGATAGTGCTTAGCTCTGCCTTTTGTCGTTGCAGAGTTTTAAATTCCTAAAGTTGTGGTATTCTTTTTGAATCACCCTGTATTATGTCGGGTCCCATTTGGGCCGGCTTAAAGCAGCAAGTCGACGTGACATGTACACAAAAAGTCGTTGGAAGACCCTCAGCAGAAATATTGAACCATACTGCCTCTATAGCCGTCCATAATTGCGAAAGGATTGCCGGTGCAGGATTTTCTGCACGACTGATATCTCTGTTATGTCCCATAAATGTTCCGTGGGATTCATGTCGGGTGATCTAAGTGGCCAAATCATTCGCTCGAATTGTCCAGATTGTTCTTCAGCCAACTGCGAACAGTTGTGGCCTGGTGACATGTTTCGGAACATAAAGTCCATGAATGGCTGCAAATGGTCTCGAAATAGCCGAACATAACCATTTCCAGCCAATGATCGGTTCAGTTGGATGAGATGCCCCAGTCCATATGTAATCATAGTCCACAGCACTATGGAGCCACCACCGACTTGCACATTGCCTTGGGTCCATGGCTTCGTGGTGTACCTCTTCTTTCTGCAAAGGTGAGTCTGTGGTGCAGGTTGATGGCAACGTTTATTGTAGGGATACGAGGTGTGGCTAGAAGAAAACGGGACTAGTACTGGTGAAACAATAAAACGAATGCAATAAGGCTGAAAGTCGCGTGGCCTGTCACGTGACTCTCGCTCCGCCTACTGCTCGAGTTTCATCTGCCTCCTGCACTCAGTCTGCCCGTGGCGTCTGTTTTAAGTAGTTGACGTTTTGTCTGTGCGTCGGAAAATGTTGAGTGTACAGAAAGAAAAGCGTGTTAACATCAAATTTTGTTTCAAACTAGGAAAATCTGCAAGTGAAACGTTTGTAATGTTACAACAAGTGTACGGCAATGATTGTTTATCGCGAACACAAGTGTTTGAGTGGTTTAAACGATTTAAAGATGGCCGCGAAGACACCAGTGATGACACTCGCACTGGCAGACCATTGTCAGCAAAAACTGATGCAAACATTGAAAAAATCGGTAAACTTGTTCGACAAGATCGCCGTTTAACAATCAGAGCAGTGTCTGAGTTAACAGGAGTTGACAAGGAAAGTGTTAGGCAGATTCTTCATGAAAGTTTCAACATGAACAAAGTGTGTTCAAAAATGGTTCCAAAGTGTCTCACAATTGAACAGAAGGAACGCCGAAGAATGATTTGTTCTGACATCCTGGAAAACATTGAAAGTGATCCCACCTTCTTACAAAATGTTATTACTTGCGATGAATCGTGTTTTTTTACTTACGATCCCGAAACTAAACGCCAATCGATGCATTGGAAAACTCCTGGTTCTCCACGACAAAAAAAGCACGAATGTCAAAATCGAAATTCAAGGCAATGATGATTGTTTTTTTTGACATCAAAGGGATTGTGCACATTGATTGGGTACCAGAGGGACAAACAGTGAATCAGCATTACTACATTAGCGTCCTGGCTACCCTACGTGAGCGAGTACGGAGAAAACGGAACGATTTGTGGAGAAAAAAGTCATGGATCCTTCACCAAGACAATTCCGCAGCTCACAGTGCGTTGTCAGTGAAGACGTTTTTGGCAAAACACAACATTCCCATCTTAGATCATCCACCCTACTCACCTGATTTGGCCCCCTGTGACTTTTTTCTTTTCCCTAAAGTCAAGTCAGCTTTGAAAGGAACTAGATTTGAGACTGTTGAAGCAGTAAAAGAAAAAGCGACGGAAGTAATGTATGGACTTACCGAAAATGATCTGCAGCATTGCTATGAACAGTGGAAAATTCGTATGGAGCGGTGTAGAGACAGAGGAGGAGAGTACATTGAAGGAGATAACATGAAATTGTAAATAATTTGTAAATAAATGTTTTTCCAGCATCAGTCCGGTTTTTTTCTAGCCGCACCTCGTACATTGTTTCTTGGAGATAATTCCTGTGGGTCCTCTTCCCTATAAGGTTACTAGTCAACGCTATGAGAATCTTTTGTGCACCAAAGTCATTCCAACCCTTCAACAGTGTAGGGGTGCAACTGGGCAGGTCGCGGTTTCCCAGTCGTCTAGGGTCCCACCGATGTAGTCACAAGCTCGGGAGACGCGCTGGAGGCGACGTCGTGCTGTTAGCAAAGGTATTCACGTAAGTCGTCTGCTCCCATAGCCCAGATTTCGCCGCACTGTCCTAACGGATACATTCGTCGTACGTCCCACACTGATTTCTGCGGTTGTTACACGCATTGTTGCTTGTCTCTTAGCACTGAGAACTCTGTGCTGACGTCACTGCTTTCGGTCGTTAAGTGAAGACCATCAGTCACTGCGTTGTCTGTGGTGAGCGGTAGTACATGAAATCTGGTATTCTCGTCACACACTTGTCACTGGGCATCCAGGAATATTGAATTCCCTATCGATTTCAGAAATGGAATGTCCAGTGTGTCTACTCCGCTCTCAAAGTTTGTTAGTTGCCGTTGTTCGGCCATAATCACGCTGGAAATCTTTTCACATGATCTCAGTACAAATGACAGCTGCTCCAATGCATTGCCCTTTTATACCTTGGGTACGCGGTACAATGTATAAGCATATCGCTATCCCATGATTTTTGTCACCTTAGTGTATATCCTTTTACATGCAGATAGACAAAGTTTTGTAGGCAAATACTCTTTTATAGAAGTCACAAAAAGCTGAATAACCATTTTAACGATTTTCCCTGTTTGTCTACTGTGAACAGAATTATTAAGACACTTTTTGCTGGTGTCGCTATCGAAGAAAATTTTTTCAATCATTGAGATATTCTGTCGGGGATTATTAATTTCCAGTACAAATTTAACATTACTGATACGTTAACAAAGTATTTGTGTGGACAAATCGTTGGATTCTCTGCGTTTAATCGTAAGAAAGCTTTAAATTCTGATGATTAAATCGTAAGTGACATTCATATTCATGTTAACATTACCCTGCCAAAAAAAAATTAGTGCACCAGGAAAGATGACGTCGATTTTTATCCAGTGACGTTATATGCCACGTGGGAGGTTTTAGATGCACTGAAAATTGTTTCAACTTCGTCTGCCAAAAGATAACGTAGTGGCATATCTACCAAGCGCCTCTATGTCTACCCTTTAATAGGGAATGCTCACAACCAGAAGGCACAATGTGTTGCACACGAGTGAAGCAAGCAGGCAACCATTCCACGCAGACACACTCTTGCTTCCCACAACCAGCTGAACGAGTTTGAAAGAGATCAAATTTTGGCCTTCCGATGGTTGGGATGGGCCTTTCGCAGAATCGCCACGCAAGTTGGACGTGCTGCGTCAGCTGTGAAACAGTGCTGGTCTCAGTGTCCACATGAATATTCTCACTCCCATAGGCGATTTTCTGGAGATTCAGGCAGCACAGACGCCCACCAGGATCGTCGTATTGCAAGGGCAGCAGTGGAAGATCGTACAACTATCGAAGCACAGATAAGAGAACTTGTGAGCCCAGACGTGTCAACACGAACTGATGCGAACCGATAATTAACAGAGAGACAACGCGCCGTCTTCCACTCTACTGCATAGACTTACACAATTCGACTGGTAGCGTCAGGGGATCACTTGCAAGTTGTAATGGCACGCCGTCGTCTGCAGCGAAGAAAGCCAGATTCTCCCTGCACGCAAGTGACGATTGTTTGCACATACAACGTAGACCTGGTGAGAGTTGTCTTTTTGAGTGCATTCGCCCGAGACACACTAGCCTCACCCGAGGCCTTATTTTCTGGGATGCGATAAGCTAAAAGTCTCGTACTTCTCTGGTGTTTCTGGAGGGGAAGCTAACCTGGGCTCGGTACGTTCAGAATGTTGTTAGATCCACTCTTTTTACGTTCTTGCAACTGGAAGGTGATAACAGTTCCAACAGGATAATGCTCGCCCATCCACTCCTGGGAAACTTCGGACTTATCTCCAACCCGAGCACGTGTGGGATATTACGGGACGAGAAGTGACTTGAGTGACTCGTCAACCAACAACTCTTACAGAACTACGAGAAGAGGTCGAGGTGGCTTACGTTAACGTATGACGGGACAGTATTCGCCATCTGTAGAACCAACTGGATGCCAGAGTCAGCGTCTGCATTGCCGCCCGTGAAGGCTACACCGCGTAGTAATATGAGTGTTGAAGCATGGGTCGGTAGATGTTACATCAGAACAACTTGTGCTATTGATCTGTAATTGTAATCTTTCGTGTACTCCATATGCAATGTTGCAAGACTAAATCTTGAGTAAATTGGGAACCTCTGAACGGGGGGTATTAATATTTTTCCGGCAGTGAATAAAATATGGGCTTAGCCTATACTAACGACATATTCTTACCATTTAGGAAGCACTATGCAACAATGAAAATGTAAATCGTATGAAAATAGCCAATTCCTATCAATTCTAATGTGCTGATCGCGAGCATCACAAAGACAATTCAAAATTAGCTTTATTTCCATTTTAGACTGTTTTATTACAGTGAGATAATTATACGAGGTGTGTCTAGAAAAAAACCGGACTAGTACTGGTGAAACAATAAAACGAATGCAATAAGGCTGAAAGTCGCGTGGCCTGTCACGTGACTCTCGCTCCGCCTACTGCTCGAGTTTCATCTGCCTCCTGCACTCAGTCTGCCCGTGGCGTCTGTTTTAAGTAGCTGACGTTTTGTCTGTGCGTCGGAAAATGTTGAGTGTACAGAAAGAACAGCGTGTTAACATCAAATTTTGTTTCAAACTAGGAAAATCTGCAAGTGAAACGTTTGTAATGTTACAACAAGTGTACGGCGATGATTGTTTATCGCGAACACAAGTGTTTGAGTGGTTTAAACGATTTAAAGATGGCCGCGAAGACACCAGTGATGACACTCTCACTGGCAGACCATTGTCAGCAAAAACTGATGCAAACATTGAAAAAATCGGTAAACTTGTTCGACAAGATCGCCGTTTAACAATCAGAGCAGTGTCTGAGTTAACAGGAGTTGACAAGGAAAGTGTTAGGCAGATTCTTCATGAAAGTTTCAACATGAACAAAGTGTGTTCAAAAATGGTTCCAAAGTGTCTCACAGTTGAACAGAAGGAACGCCGAAGAATGATTTGTTCTGACATCCTGGAAAACATTGAAAGTGATCCCACCTTCTTACAAAATGTTATTACTTGCGATGAATCGTGTTTTTTTACTTACGATCCCGAAACTAAACGCCAATCGATGCATTGGAAAACTCCTGGTTCTCCACGAAAAAAAAAGCACGAATGTCAAAATCGAAATTCAAGGCAATGATGATTGTTTTTTTTTGACATCAAAGGGATTGTGCACATTGATTGGGTACCAGTGGGACAAACAGTGAATCAGCATTACTACATTAGCGTCCTGGCTACCCTACGTGAGCGAGTACGGAGAAAACGGAACGATTTGTGGAGAAAAAAGTCATGGATCCTTCACCAAGACAATGCCCCAGCTCACAGTGCGTTGTCAGTGAAGACGTTTTTGGCAAAACACAACATTCCCATCTTAGATCATCCACCCTACTCACCTGATTTGGCCCCCTGTGACTTTTTTTCTTTTCCCTAAAGTCAAGTCAGCTTTGAAAGGAACTAGATTTGAGACTGTTGAAGCAGTAAAAGAAAAAGCGACGGAAGTAATGTATGGACTTACCGAAAATGATCTGCAGCATTGCTATGAACAGTGGAAAATTCGTATGGAGCGGTGTAGAGACCGAGGAGGAGAGTACATTGAAGGAGATAACATGAAATTGTAAATAATTGTAAATAAATGTTTTTTCCAGCATCAGTCCGGTTTTTTTCTAGCCGCACCTCGTATACGGATTTTTATGTTAAGTTTAAAACCAAATATTATTATGGTTTGTCAAAGTCATAATAACTAGTGACGATGGATTATATTATTGTCCCTGGTCTTATTTGTGTGCAATATTTTCGATATAAACATTTTGATACCAATTTTAGTGATCTTTTTGTCTCCCTCATCTTCAACTTCAGTGACTTTATTAATGCATGCAATAATTTTAGCACATTTGTTTCCAGATTAACTACCAGTGCTATTGAAATGAACAAAAATGCCACATTTTGTGTTAACAGTGCTGACACATTTTGCTGTGTGTGTGTGGAGAAGTGACATTTGCTATACAAAAACAGCAAATATCTCCATTGATTAAAAAAGCTTACAGTTGATATTTTGGGTGCAAAATAGGTGATCAGGATAAACTCGACATTTGCAACACTTGTGCCAGCAACCTCAGGAATAGAATGCATGGGAAAGGACGTTCAATGCCCTTTTGAGTGCACACGATCTGACGTGAGCCAACTAACCATGTCAGTGACTGCTACTTTTGTATGGTTCCTCCTATCAGAAAGGGAATATCAAAGAAGAAGAAGCGGACAGTGATTTATCCTAATATTCCATCTGCCATACGTCCATGGGGAAGGATTGATACCTGAACCACCGACAGAGTACGAGATTTCTTCTGATGGGGATTCCGAATGTCCTGAATCACGTACATCTCACGGTCCAGAGTTTCTTCCAAATATATCGTCAACTGATGATCCACAAAAATTGTCTCAAAATGAGTTAAGTGATGTCATTAAAGATTTGCAGCTCTCTAAAGCTGAGGCTGAGATTTTAGCATCAAGATTGCAGCAGCGCAATTTTCTGGAAAGCAATGTGTATGTTTCATTCTACCACAGAAGAGAGCAACAGTTCACTCCTTTTTTTAACATGCAAGATAGTCTTGTCGCATTTATAGATATAAATCGTCTAATGAAGGCTCTCAGAATTAATTGCAACCCTGATGAGTGGAGACTCTTTATTGATTCGTCAAAGTTGAGCTTAAAAGCAGTTCTTTTGCATATTGGTAACGACCTTTCTTCTATTCCCGTTGGGCATAGTGTGCATATGAAAGAGCCATACCAAAACATGAAAAATTTTACTAGGAGTCATCAAGTATAATGACTCTCAATGGCAGATTTATGGTGGCTTGAAAGGTTGGACTGCTATTAGATATGCAGTTAGGGTATACTAAATATTGCTGCTTTCCCTATACTAAATATTGCTGCTTTCTCTGTGAATGGGATAGCCGAGCTTGTGCATCTTATTACACTAAACATGAATGTTCCACCAGAAAATATCTTCAACTAGGTATAAAGAACGTTAAGAGTCAACCTCTAGTAGATCCTAATAAGATTCTGCTCCCGCCCTTGCACCTCAAGTTTGGTCTCATGAAAAACTTTGTTACAGGAATAAACAAAGATGGTGACATGATTAAGTATTTAAGGTAAGAATTCCCTTACTGAAGTGATGCCAAAGTAAAGGAGGGCATCTTTGGAGGCCTACAGATTCGAGAGCTTTTTGGAGACCATACTTTTGACGGAATCTTACAAGGTGATGAGAAGCATGCATGGGAATGTTTTAAGACAGTCTGCTTACAGTTCTTAGGGAACAAACGAGCAATAAATTACAACGAGATTGTAGATAACATGTTGCCATCTTATGAAAAACTTGGTTGCAGCATGTCATTGAAAATGTATTTCTTACATAAGCATCTTGACTTCTTCCCCAAAGATTGTGGTGCAGTAAGTGATGAACATGGGGAACGATTTCACCAAGATATTGCCACATTTGAGAAGAGGTATACCTGAAAATGGAGCCCTACTATTTTAGCAGATTACTGCTGGACTTTCATAAGGTATGTTTCTGAGTATGTGTATAAACGCCAAGCCAAGCGAAAACGCTCATCTTCTGAATTTATCTCTGAACAAAATATTGAAAGTCTACCCCTAGTTTGTTATGCTGATTATTTTTCATGTGTGAGGTATCTCCCTTTAATACAAGCGGACGCAGTGCACCATGGTTCCTATTTCTACCACTATGTGTCTAATTCTTTCAATTAGGCCCGATAAATTGAGATATGGGTAATCAAACCCGCTAGAAAAGATCGTATGCTAATTTAAAAATGAAGCAACGGATAACGCAACATTGGTGAATGGGCCATGGAACAATACGTTCACATTAGGGACTGTAAGACTTTCTTTTTTTGATACCATGAATTCAGTTAGTCGCATGAAGTGCATAATGCATACAATGGGTATGTCTGGATTGAAAATTCATAGAATATAGTCATTATCTCAGTGATATCGATGAAGGATACTAAATAACGCTAAGAAAGAATTTCAATTATCATTCTGATTTATTTCGATAATATTTAAGAAAACTATTACGCTCTGTGACAAAACATACATGAAATCTATTATATTTAAGAAAACTACCACTCTCAGTGACAAAACCTTCATGAAGCACTCACTATCTCTTGCATCTCGTCATACCGGAAACATAGACAACACTTCGTCGCCAGTTACATCTACTAATGATTAAAATGGGAAAAAATGAATGTTACTGAATGGTGGCCTCTTAACACCATTTAGTTATTGTCACACCTATTTAACGCGTGGAGTAGGAAAGGATATTACCTTTCACTCTCTCAAACATTACTTGTGTTACTACACATGCAGTACCATGCGGATAAGTTGATGTTGAAACCACGTATTATGCAACCGCAATGCAACGTGAGCAAACCAGCCCAGGCTTCATGACTCCACATTATTCATGCTATGATTAACGAAAGGCAAATCCAGTGACTACCGTTATGTTTGGCCAAGTTCGACAACAAAGAAACGAGTAAAATGAACCGTTGAATCATGAAAAATTTATATTGCTTGTATCTAGAATTAAACTATGAAACAAATGAAACCTTAATGAACCTATCCGCTATTGACCTAAGAACAAGAACCGTTGGTTCATGCCCTCAATCACCTCGCGCCAAAATCCGCTAGTTGAAACACATTAATCTGAAAAATTTCTACAAATAAAACATCACTGAACGTTTCTCGATATTAATTCACACACGAACATGTTTCATAATCAATGTTACCCCAAAAAACCTACATTATGAATAACTTTTTTTCACCATCCGTGACGAGCGCCGCACCCCTGCGTCCGTCTTGTTCAATCGGCGGCCCCAGAGTGTCTTAACATGGCGCGTTCCAGGATCAACCGTTCAAAAAAACTGGTGGTGGGGGTAGGACCTCAGTGAGAACCAACCTCACAAACTCTGCCCTGCTCATCCCCACTATCTTTGGAATCACGAACTCCCTGCCGAATCTGCTCACGTTGTTATGTTGGTGCTAAACTACCCTACTGCTACCATCTTTGACTAACCCAGGTTATTATATATTCCATGCATAATTACGTTTATCCATCCACATACATCACCGGATCAAAGCATGAGAGAGGAGGTGTGACACCAACAGAAGAAAAAATATACACGGAAGCATTCTTGAATACAGAGGTTAATTAGCTAGACGAAACATTGAAATGAGGCTCTCGGCGTAAAATAAATTATTAAACATGTATAAATTAGTCAGTTAGTTAAATGAAGCGTAAACCTGTGACGTTTCAATATGTAGTTGTTTATACTGTACATATGGACATTTAACATTTGTAATCCTTTATATACATTTGTGACCAGTTAATTTATATATTTTCTTTTGTGATTTACATAGTTCTGGTACAAAGTAGACTTACAAAGTATTTTCATTCATGTAATATTATCTTCATTTTTTCTTAATATTTTACTTTTGTACTTCCAGAATGGCAATGAAATTTATCAATGTATAATACATAACATAATTCAAGTAATTATGAGAGATTGCAAGGCATTCTAACTTCTGATTCAGTGTCGTGCCACTTTATGTCCTTAGGGAAGATGATCTTTATTACAATCTGACTTCATACCTCATGTTGAAATGGTGGGCAGTACTTAACGCTTTTGCTTGCCGTAAGCTTTACCTGCATTGAAAGGAATAGGGTGCCGATTCAAACGACTGCAGTAAATGTGCATGGTGACTCCGGGCTGAGGGAAGCGATTTTTTCTGCGGAACCTTAGCGAAAACATTTGAAGACTCCCGAGTTCCATGGTCTCATTGTGCAGACATGCTGGATGGCGCCAGTCGGTCAGGGACTGCATCCAGATAGGCTGACTAATGCCGAGGAGACGCTGCTGCAATGGGCAAAGCATTGAAGACAGGCAATAAAGCAGAGGATGGGCGGGACTGCTGAGTTGCGCAGTCTCGTTGTGCAGACACGTTGGATGGCGTCGGTCAGTTGGGGGCCACATCCAGGTAGGCTGACTAGTGCCGAGATGTCGCCGCTGCAATGGGCAGTGTATTGAAGACTGGCAATAAAGCAGAGGATTGACCCTTGTTACGCAGGAAGCCGATGAAACAACTGCGAGCTTTCTGCTAATTTCGGTGGGACAGGTCACTGGCGCCCAGACGTCCAGACTCTGTTACAAAACATATTTGTGAAGGCAGGAGGCTTTTAGCGAGTTTATGGCTGTTCTTTGGAAACTTCAAAATGGACACAGCAGGGGATATAATGAACTTTGTATGGAGGGCTGTGGTTCCATCCTGGTCATGTTGTTAGCAAAAGACATGGCATAAACGCATGGGAAAGACGCCATGAAGTTGAATCGCTTCCTCCTTTTCTCCCAATTAACTTTATAGTCTTTGGTTGGTCAAATCTGTGAATGCAGAGCAAGGGGCAGTCTCTCATCTTCGAATGCGGCGCTCCAGCTCGTGATTGGCTTGTGCTAAAGTGGTAGTAGTCTAAGATGTAAATGTGCTTTATTACCGAGCTGGCGAGGAAAGTGGAGAGAAAGAGGACACTCTTGTACTGGCGCTTCGCTAGTAAAGATCTGCAGGTCTCTACCTAAACGGTGAGACTTGTGTCCTTTGCTAGTGTGCCACTTAGAGCCTGTGGCAGTCACCTTCTGAATCGTCAGAGGTACTGCTTCTAGCATCACGCACACAACGAGTGATGTCTGGGTGTACTTATTCGTCTTGAGTTGGCCGTCTAAACATTTGACATATTCTGTCACTCATAGTCGTGGGACGGAGTCAAATTGGTTTGGCAGATCAGCAAATGGGTCCACCTGCACACTGGAATCGACTGGGGTTTCAGAGGCTCATAGGGAAGTAACTGCATTCCGAATTAGCTGAACACGAGACTGCTTACTTGCATTTTTCGGGCGCGCGCCATTAATAACAGATTGCTGCCGTCCATGACTTCAGTCGCCGAACGCATCGTGGTGTGCCGCCCTAACCAGGAGAAGGGTGAAGTATTCGCTGCTAAGGCGTAGGGCTTCAATATATGTGTCTCAGCACCCTGTTCTTTCGAAACTTATTTTTCTTTTTGGAATAGTAGAGTATAGATGCTTGATTGCAGGGTAGTTTTTGTGCCATACCCCGGATTCACGGGTATGAAGTCAGATAAAGCGATTAGTGTTCTGGTTAGTGTCGTATGCCGATCCCTCAGCTGATCACTTTGTCTAAAATAGACCCCATATTAGTGAAAGCGTTTATCAAATAAAAAATGTTTGTCTGACGTTTCTTTAGCCATTATTTTGTCTTGTGATGTTAAGAATGAATAAAGTTATTGTTATTTATGTGACAACTCCTCCATGTGTTCTGATTAACATTACCTTTGCCATATTTATTAAAGTCCAGATTACAAAAGAAAGTAGGAAGCTTGCAATTATTCACTTAAAATTTGTTAGTGCTGAATTTTGGAACATGAATGCATATTTAGTTTGTGAATTATTTATAGAAAAATGTAGATTACTTTAAAAAAACCTAGAGCTAAATATTTATGAAGATGATGATTTTGTATCATTTTATACTGTAATAAACGTAAATAACTCAAAATCATCCAATTTACACACTTCCACTTCAAATTTGTTGTTCAGTGTAGTCTGTCTTAAGATCAGTCATTTGTGATAAATTAAGTTTTGTGAACATTCTACATAATTTAGTTGTAGGGACACGATCCGTCCTCAGACTCGATAGATCAGTTATATCCATCTTTTTTTCTGAGCTTTGCCGTATCTTCACGGAGACAGCATATTAATCGGGATTTGGCAAAGTTACTGATAGAGAATAGCCAATGCCCTTTCTAACCCAACCCCTTCCTCGCTGAGACGGAAATTGTGTACGCCATCTGTTTACGTTTAGTGCTACCCATCATAAAGTGTGAAATTTTTTAAAAATGTTTTCGAATCGTGTAACTTAGGAGGAACACGGATAGCAGGCTGGTGCTTATCTTGACAGATGTGGGAAACCGCCTATAAACGACATGAACGGGTGGATCCTGTCTGAGGACGGTGTGTCTCCCCGAATCCTGCAAGCCGCGATAGGAGAGGGCAGAGTAAGTTATATAAGAAATGTCAAATTTAGAATTTCTGCTCTCTTTCCCATCTATCTGGTACTTCCAACTTATTTCATAGATAAAATTAGGTCACTTTTCCCTTTACTTTTACTCTGCATTTGCTAAGCGTGTTTACTAGGGTCCCACATTGCTCCAACCCCTGCAATGTTCGCGACTGATCATACAGTGCTTCCGCTTTGGTGCGCGCAGTCCCCATTAGCGCCGGGGTCCCCAGGTGCCAGCCAGGTAAAGTCAAATCGGGTGAAGGATACTGACGAACACTTCCTGTCCATGCAGTCACCTAATACACAAGTGGAAACGATCTCTTTAAGACTTACAGTGCGCAGACGATTTTGTTACAAGAAAACTAGCCGACACTCACACGTGTTACTGCTCAGATAAACTACAGAACTGTCTTGTTTTCCTATACTATCAAGTCGTTTCGATGTAAAAAGATTATTGTCCACTGTGTGACATGATAAACGTTGCGTAGTAGAGGTCATGCTCTGCTCAGCAAGTACCGGAAAAACAGAAAGCAGTTTTCTCGCTGCGGGCGAGAGGGCACTGGATTAGAGGGACAGTCAATAAGTAATGCAAAACATTTTTTTCTCGGAAAATTTCAGTTGCAAAATGCGGAATTTATTGTGGGACATCGTAGAAAATTCCTCTTCTGCCTCTATAGTTTCATAAAGTTCCGATCAGTAGCGGAGCTACACGTAGCCTTAAAAATGAACAGAGGTGCTTTCCAAGCAGAGAGTTTCTTTTGGCGGAAAACCAGAGCATCGCAGATATTCATAGACGCTTGCGGAGTGTCTACGGTAACCAGACAGTGAACAAAAGCATGGTGAGTCGTTGGGCGAGGCGCCTGTCATCATCGCAACAAGATTGCACAAACCTGTCTGCTGTCCCACGTGCTGGCCGGCACACGCAGCTGTGACTCTTGCAGTCTTGGAATGTGTGAACATCCTCATTCGAAGTGATCGAAGGATTACAGTCAAACACCTTGCTGCACAACTGGACGTCTCGGTTGTTATTGCTGACACACGCATCCACCAGTTGGGGTAAAAATGGAAATTTGTGGTAAGTTCTATGGGATCAAACTGCTGAGGTCTTCGGTTCCTAGACTTACACACTACTTACTCTGACTGAAACTAACTTATGCTAAGGACAACACACACACCCATGCCCAAGGAAGGACTCGGACCTCCGACGGGGCAGCCGTGTGAACCGTAGCAAGGCGCCCTAGACCGCACGACTACCCCGCGCGGCCCAGTTGGGATACCTAACGCTGTGTGCCCTCTGGGTTCTTCACTGTCTAACACAAGACTTTACAGAGCAACGAAAGACCATCTGTGCAACGTTGCTTGCGTGTTATGGGGTTGGTCGTGACACAGACGATGAAACATGGGCAATACATGGAGTGATGCCACCGGAAGAAAAAGCCCAAAGCAGCATCTTCAGCCGGTAAAGTAACAGCCACGGGCTTCTGGGAAACTGAAGAGGTTATTCTGCATGATGTCCTCAATAGGGTACAACGATCAACTCTGAAGTATTCTATGCTGTCTTCGGGAAACTGAAGAAACGACTCCAGCGTGTTCGTCGCCACAAAAATGCAAACTAAATTCTCCATGAAAACGCAAGGCTTCACACAAGTCTGCACTCCCGAGAGGAGCTCACAAAACTTCATTGGATTGTTGTTCCTCATCCCTGCAGTTTGGATCTCGCACTTTCCGACTTCCATCCGTCTGGCCCAATGAAGGATGCACTCCGTAGTAAACAGTACGTGGATGGTCGGAAGGTTATTGATGCAGCAAGACGTTTGGTCCGACATCGACCGGTACAGTGGTATCCTGCTGGCACACTGGCCGTTGCAGCAAGGTGGCGTGAGGCCATCGCATTGAAAGGAGGTTATGTTGGAATGTCGGGTCTTCTAGCCAAAAGAGAGGGGAATAATATGCTGTATTGGAGTTCTTAATATACCCAATCTGCTTTCGGAAAAAAAAAGTGTTGCATTGCTTTTCGAATGCCTCTCGTACATCTGAGCTGCCCGCAGCATCACTGGGTGTCGATGAGGTGGCGACCCGAGAGAACGCGTGGAATCTTGCTGGGTGCAGGGGAATGAGCTCGACACTTGGCTAGCGAGAGTACTGCTCCTGGGGGCGTCGGCGCGAGGATGACACCTGGTGGCCGGCGCCGTATCGTGAGGACGAGTGAAGTGGGAGACAGCCTGGGCGCCATCCGATTTATAGGACAACAGGGAGGAAAGGGGCCGTCTGCATAGACGACTGCCGATAGTAGCGTTCCAGTCGGTTTTCTTCCTGGTGTCAGGAGAATTCTTTTGATTGGAGTTCACGAGAGTGTTTGTGCCTTGTGCTTAGAAATCCCAATCAAACTCGTCTATTTCATCCGATAGCCTCCGGTTTATGGAAATTTACATTGAATTAGCTGTATGTGCCATTCGACAGTGCTTAGTGTGTAGTTACTATGTACCTTAGTTTATTTATTTCATTTTATAATGCTTGTCGGTCAGATTTCCTATTCATGTTAGTGTCAAGACACATCGCTATCGTTTGTCTTCTTTCTTTTGCTTTGGAACACATTCTATCGTTATTTTAATTACTGTGTATTTTAATACTACGCATTCTTCTTGTGAATAAGACAGTTCTGGCTATAGCTTAATTCTATGTTTGTAACGAAGTTGTGCTGCACAGGAAAATTTACGTATGCCCCCACAACTGTCAGCCACTTCCACCACAGCCCAAGGCTGCTGTAGACTTCCTTTCTTCTTTCTGGCTCTTATCCCGTATCTTCTCGGGGTTACATCTTAAGAGGACACGCCCCTGAAGGGACTGCATTTTTAGTATTATCTTCACCCTCATAGTGCAACTAAAATAATAATAATAATAATGTCGTGTGACGAGGCCTCCCGTCGGGTAGACCGCTCGCCTGGTGCAAGTCTTTCGATTTGACGCCAGTTCGGCTACTTGCGCGTCGATAGGGATGAAATGATGATGATCAGGACAACACAACACCCAATCCCTGAGCGGAGAAAATCTCCGACCTAGCCGGGAATCGAACCCGGGCCCTTAGGATTGACAGTCTGTCACTCTGACCACTTTTTTTTTTTTTTTTTTTTTTTTTTTTTTTTTTTTTTTTTTTGTAATCTCATTTTGTTCGTTATCGTTCGTTTCAAACGTTTGTGGCGGACGTCACCTGACGCCCATTTAAGTTCGTGTTTGATCCATTCACTCAGTTTTTTTATTACAGAGGGCAGCTAACCCTCTCACCGAACACGCTGAGCTACCGTGCCGGCTGGCCACTCAGCTACCGGGGGCGGACATAGTGCAACTGATCTGTAAGCGAGAGATAGCTCAAAACTCTTACACACAATTAGGGTCATTAGTCAAAGCATTTCCCAAAAAATCATTGAGATATTTATTATATTTTGGTGCTGACAACAATATTTATAATAGTATAAAAACGGAACACTATTTCACTGTGGTACCATTTTCTTTGGAACAACTGACTGCACAGCTTGGGAAAAGAGCCAGACATATGCACCAAGTATAGTCGTTACTACTCATATTTTGCCACGCCATGACTTGCTTACTATCCTACGTTCACCCAGTATGGCGCTGTGAGTCAGGAGCGGTAATTTGATTAGTGTGTACTTACGGCAGCGTCTTGTTGGTGGCATTCAGTTACTAATTTATAAGCTACGGTACAATGTGGTGGCTTGAATCCCAAATTCCTCCGCAGTGTCTGACGAGATTACGATTTTTACAGCTACCCTTCCGTCTGTGTCAGGGTATTCTCGCCAGGCTGCACATTCCTTCTTTGTGGCGAAGTCATCAACACGTACGACGTAACCACCATATTTGTTTTATGCCTCCACTTTCTTTCCCTGATGCTGATCTGTGAAAAAGACAAGTAATTTATTTAACTACAACAAAAAATTGAAAAATGTAGCTCAACTATCACCCAAATCATCATTATGTTATAAATTTTTCAGGAAATAGTAGGCAAGCGAGGTAGAGGAGGTTATTCTAAATATCTGTACCAATTTTTATGAGTTTAACTTCAGTCATTTAGGAGAAAAGTGTACCTGAATGATGAAAACTCAAGTTTTCGGTAAATCGCAAAAGAAGATTTACAGATTCATTAACTTACTACTACGCTCGTTTAGAACACTGCAGCCTGATTAACGCAGTTGTCCTGTTTCCTTACCCTCCATACTCTTCATTCTTCTCTTTATCCTTGACCCTATGGTAGCAGCTTCTGCAGCTTTCTCTGCTTCGGTTACCCGCCGCTTATCAATAGTAATTAGAGCTGTAGCCATATTCCTTCCTGTCTGGATGTTCAATTTCTTCATAACATTGATCCTTGAAATTGCACCGACATTGAATGTTATTATTGCATCCATTACACCAATCTTCAGCACTGTCAACAAATACGGTTTTGGATATTATCTCCTGTATACAGCTGTTGAAGCTTTCATTTGCATTCTGAGAGAGAGACCATGGATACGTTTCCTAAGTAAATTTTTATTTGCCAGATGCATATATACAGCAAGTGGTAAGGAATGCTTCTAGGTATATTGTATGCCAGTAGTATTGCTCCACCAGTACTTGCACCATGAATCTCCCTTTTGGACAGAAACCATAAATTTACTTGAACAACCCTTGCAGTGCTTTGTTAGATATTCATAATCTAGTATCTTACCAGTTTCAATAAATGTGGCAGTTACAACTCCATTCAGAGAAGTATGACCTATCTTCTGCCAAGATCTATCAAATGCTGCTACGAAGTCTGTTTTCTCAGACAGGGCTACTGCTTCTTCTGCTGCTCTTTTCATCGAATGTTCACATACACCACACAAAGCATTATGTATTAATTTATTGTATCTGTCAAAGGAGGTGGAGGCAAATCCATCACTGCACAAAAAGTCTGGGTAGCTCTCCTTCCCCTTCCAATACATCGCATTGCATAAGCAAGCTGAATATTTACACTTTAATGTCTACTATCAGGTACTGGCGATGACATAGTCTCACTGTGCATCTTACACGAATTATGGGCAATCACTAACCGACCTGAAAGACCCTTCCTTACTGAAATGTCCTCAGAAACGTCAATACTATCTTCACAATTGCAGTACTTACATTTCACAGCACTCTTCAAAAGTCTTGACAGCATATTTAGCTTCACAATAACATTTCCGTCGTAACTGCTGCTAACAACACTACTAGGCTTGTTCTTATTACATTCAGAAAGCGAAAGTTTACGTCTAGAAGCACACCCTGTAGACACAGTTTCTGCAGGTGACTTTTGAAGCAACTGATGTGTATTATTCAGTTGTGTTTGGAACTGGTTGCCGCGAAACTTTCGTTTGGCGCTAAGTTTACTTACTCTCGGCGTTTGTAGCACAGGAAACATACACACACAGAAACAAAACAACAAACAATAACTACAAAATCACAGGTGTTTGAAATACTGAAATCATATATTCTCAGATCTTTGTTTACACTCGAACCATAGCCTTCTAGACATGCCTGTACTTTGGTTCCGGGAGTCAGCGCCTTCTAGAATACCCCTGTGTTAACGATCCGCAACTAACGATGGAGAAAAGCGGAAGAACAAAATAATGCATCCCGTATTCTGACGCACTTCCAACTGGCAGATGAGTATGGCCCCTGCGCAACATTATGTGCAACCTCAATTTTAGAACGAACGGAAAATGATAACGCCCATAAACTACGTTTTTGAAATCAGTATGAAATGCTCTTTTCTATAGACCAAGAACATTTTTTCAAATTTTTGGTCATTTCCACGAGCGTTTCCCCCTAAGTACTGGATTTGGCAATGCTGGACGCAGTCCCTGTCGCCAACTCTTTCTCCCCACCCCTACACTCCTCTCTTCCCCCCTCCTCCCATGAGACGGATTCTGTATACCTAAACTGTCTGTGTCTGGTGTTATCCCATGCGAAAGCGTGCAAACGTTTCACCAAGTCAGATGTGGGAAATCCCCAAAAAACCCCATGCAGTCTGACAGGCACATCGGGCCTATTCGTTAATCTACAGGGTGCATTTGATCTGGGAATAGCACACCTCTCTGAATCTTGGAAGCAGTATGTTAAAGCACGCAGCTAGCCAGGTGGGTGAAGCAAGCTTCGTGTAAACTGAAACAAATGTAATGAAAAATAAACTTGAGAATTTGCAATGTGTAATGTAACCTCTAAAACTGTGAAGAACATTTATTAAAAAAATTTAATTTTATTTGAGGTCTTAAAAGACAGGTAGAGACGTGTCGACTATTCGGCAACTCAGTACTCTTTGTCATCATCTAACTCAAGCACAGACAACCTTTGGTGACCCGCAAGCCCGATTCACATTCTTCTAAGTTCACGGGCCCCTTTGTGATGTGACGCAACAGCAACGCTTCTAGAGCATAAAGTCAAAACTATAGAGTACTGCTTCTGTGACTTCAATATGTTAGCGCTCCAATATGAATGACAGCCCTTTTCCGACACGACATCTCAGCAAATTATGGCTCAAAGTACGCGTTTGTGAGAATACATTCATTTCACTGAAAAAAAGGGAAAAACTGTGAAATACGGCGACATCGTTTACGTCTAACATGGAGGACGCTTTGGACTCGGCAAAGAGCCAACAGGAGTTGATATTGCCGTACACAGAACCTTACACGTGAGCCAACAACATTTAGTCCCGAAAGCTGCGCAGGAAAACTTCTCTGAGGTTTGGAAGGTAGTAGATGAGGTGCTGGTGGAAGTAAGGCTGTGAGGAGGGGTCGAAAGTTTTGCCCGGGTAGCTAAGTTGGTAGAAGACTTGCCCACGAAAGATAAAGTTTCTAGCTTCTGACACGGACCAGCATACAGTTTTAATATGCCAGGAAGTTTCAACAGATAACGAGTTTGTTCATCAAGTTATGACCCCTGTTCTGTTGTTCAAATCGGAACATTTCGTGAGTAGTCGGTTATCTTCGTGCCACTGTCGCATACTACCAACGTTCGCTATCTATCATTGTGTAGCACAGACATAGGCAGTAAACAGTAAGGGCGCTGATGACCTCGATGTTGAGCGCCCATAAACCCCAACACACACACGCAGTAAACAGTAAATAACGTGTTATCGGCACTGATCCAGAGCCTAAAACTCTTTTCTTCGCAGCTCCAAGAGGTAGTGAGCTGTTTCCTCTACTCTCCGCACGCACATGAGCGCATGGGCTTTAACTTCATACTCTGACTGGAAACGTTTTTCTCTTTGTTGTTCAATCCAGCGGCGGTGAAATGGCTTTGCGCTTGTGGGCAGTAAGCAAAACAGGTGTGTGTCATGAGTTGCCGACCAGATATGAGCTGAGCTTCGGCGGAATAGCCAAAAATGCGTTCCGGGCAGAGAACAACGGGAGAGTATTGGGACAGGGCCGGTCCCATTCCAATTCCGGTACCATTCCAAAGTACCGTTATCCATGATGGCGGCCATGACGTCAGAGACACCCCCCCCCCCCCCCCACCTACATATACGCGCTAGGCATGAAATGTTTTCATAACACCGCCACCATTCCAAAGCACTGTTATTCGACAACAACAAGGTCGCACCCAGTGTATCCACCACGTGATGCGTGTCTAGTCTCTATTGCCGTAGCGAGGTGCGAGAGAGAGAGAGAGAGAGAGAGTTAGCGCCATCTCTCTATGTCACAACCTCGCGCTTACATACACGCGCTAGGCAGGACCTATACAAATCAGTGCACGGTCCACCTCACTCTCACACTGCTCGTATACTTCGTTCGTCCAGTACTTGTCACGTCTTCGTAATTAAACGTGCAAAAATGAAGCGTTCAAGTGTAACTGCACTCACTAAGGATACGATATTACTTATTGCCTAAGCCACTTCCTCTTACGTCATCACGTACAATACATTACAATTATTTTACAGAAATACATTTCTTAAACAAAATTTTCAAAACAAAATTATAAAAACAATCATGATGGTCTGTTCCTATGGATAAAATAAACGTTTATTAATTTAGTCATCCCATCACCACATGGTCTCTAACTATTAATTTCTCTATTTCTACTTTCTACAGTTGACGTCAACATGCTACTACTACATGCCGTGACCTTTTATAGTAAACTCCTTTCCCTGGCGTCGCTCAGTTGCTGCTATTATCTGCGAACAATTAAAAACATTTGTTGCACATTATTGTAGGTTACTGTAACTCCGAATTTCTCTGATACCCCTTTGATGTTGTGCTTGTTTGACTGGTTATGGCATTGGTCTTCCGCTCCTAGTCTGCTTCTGTCTGTAACGGTAGGCTCAATTCAACGTCATGCTTATCTGTTGAACAAAACAAGAGTTAGTTTTGCACGTTACAGCAAGTAAAAATCAGTGATAGTGGTCAAGGTTCATGGCTGGACTTGAGAGCATCTCTCTTTTGTGGTGACCTTAACTCAAATAGTTAAGCCCAGACTCGGTTAGCGTCGCTAATACGTCTCAACAACACTCCTACGGCCCAAATCATCAATAATCTCTGTCGATCACGCTATTGCGTGCGACCAGCCACTTGATTTACGTCTTTCTATGACGGCTCAAAACTCGCCTTTTCACACAACATCCTCATCGCACCCATTACGAATTATCCATGTTTGGTGCGTCCCTATCGCCTAATTTCGATTGACTGGCCACCGGATAGTCGTTTTGATCACCGTACTCACACTATCAACACAATTGAGATAACAGGTGCGTCTCGAACACTACTGCGTCGGACAGACCACCTCATAATTATCACCCGAAACACCCACAATCGCCATACGCCGATAACGCAACGGGTGGGTCCTGAACACTACCGCGTCGGACATCATACCCTGCACTCGTCTCAAGAAACGCAACACATTCGGTGGGACGCAATATCCACCTACCACATCACAACACGCTCAACACACCCCATATCCATCCACCACAGATCCAGATTTTATCCTGAAAGCTCTCCTGTCCAATAGCCTTGCCATAAAAGTTTGTATAGGAAGTTATCTACATAAGATAACCCCTTCTATAATTAATCTAATACTTCTAAATATTGTTTGTGTCATAGCTAAAGCAAATTTTCTATACTAAGCGACCCAGTGGTCCCCATACAACAAAATTTAACATCAAACACATAATATACACACATTCCATACCAAAATAACACAAGCACATGAAAATAGGAAAATAAATACACACAACATAAAACAAATAATCACAAATCACAAATAAAACACTGCCTATACTAATACAAATAAACATCGCCAACAAATCACAAAAATCTAATCTAATTATACACTACTTTGTTCCCGGCCGCGTTCTTCCGCTGCCGAGTGTGCCGCCCTAGTCATTCTTGTCTGTTTTGCGCAGTTTGCGTACGGCCAGGGTTCGCCGGGCGTATTTTGATTATTTGTGTAGGTTCTGGATTGCGGTCTTCACTCGTTCTCCAGTTCTGCACTGGTTGATCCCTTCCATTTTTATTGGCTGGTTTCCAGTTATTATTACCCTGGTTCCACCTACGTTGCTGTGGCGGATAATGTTTGTCCTCTATTATCGCGCCACTGTGGGTTGTTTCCCCTATTGTTACCGTTACCGGCATAGTTATTCCTCATCTGGTTTCTGTTTCTCTCTATATTCGCGTCTTGGCCTTCCTCATGCGGACCCCTTTGCTTCTTCTTCTCACGCACCTGCTGGTCGTTATAGGCAAACTCCAGTTCCCTAAGAATGCCCTTAAATGCTTCTACTTCATTTCCGCATCTGCCAGCTAGCGTCTGCTGATATGTAAGTGGCAACTTCATACAGCATACGCGTATAATCTCCCCAAGGCTGTACGGTTCGTCCAGATACTGATTCTTTTTCAGCATGTTCTATAAAAATTTCACAACACTTCGGAAACCTGAGCTCTCGAAGTCGCGTGTCATGAGGATTTCTTGTTTAATTCTGTTTTGGGTCTCCTTTGACCAATATCTGCTCATAAATGCGTCGCGGAACTCTTGGTATGTTCTGCAACCTTTAGCAACACTACGCATACTTTCCGCTGATGCACCTTCCAAGTGCGCACACACAAAGTCAAGTTTGTACATTAACGGTCACTGTGGTGGTAACGTTTGATCAAACTGTCCAATGAACGTTTTTGGATATAACGTATTATTATCATCCTTATAGTGCTGGAACTTGTGTACCGACAGAAAGTGTTTATAATCAATCTGCCTAGTTTCATCTTTATGCTGTGGCGTTTCGATGTTTTCATAAACTACCTCCGTGTGCGCCTCCTGGATATCCTGTGGCTCTTGCAAGTGCGAGGTGGATCGCCTAAGTGGGTAGCAATTGCTTGCGCCAGTTGTTCTGCTACTGAACTCCGCCTCCGGCAAATCACTTACTACACGCGGTATCTCCGTACGTGTGCCTCGCGGTTCATAGCTGCCATGACGTTCTAACGGTCTGGTTTCCAGCATGCATGCTTCATTATCACGTCGGTTCACAACTCCTGTGACAGATACTGTGTCCCGTTGCCGTACTTCCGAGGTTACCTCTTCCGTGGATACTGTCTGAATATCGGCTCCAGTTTGTCCTGTATTTGTAGAAGTTCTGTCGACTGACAGTGCCTCTACCCTGCTCTCGATTTGTCGTTTAAATTCGGCAAATTCTACCATCAGTGGTGCCTCTCCGGCTTCCTCCTTCCTGCTCGACACGGTTTCTTCAATCTTTTTCACTCGTGTCTGCAGCATATTTATAACAGTTTTGCCGACCTTGGTCTTGTTCTCTGTGTCCTCCTTCGTTTCTCTCGCTATTCTCTTGGCTCTCCGCGCAATTAATTTCGCCTCATTGGCGGTTCTTTTCGCTTCGGCTATCTCTCGCTCTAACTTCTCACGCAACGCTTTTACTTCATCCTTCACACCGCATGTTTCACGCTTTATGATGGCAAGCTGTGCCCGGGTTTCCTTTCTACACTCCTGTATGCTGCTGTGTGTTTCTTCGCTGATTCTTTCCAGACTAGCTTGCCTCTCCTTTCTACACGTTTAAATTCTTTCCTGCATCACTTTCGTACTAGCATCTATCTTCTGCATCATACGCTCCAAGAATCCAGCGATACCTGAACCGTCTACCGCCAAGTCTCCCCTTTCCGCATGATAACTACTGTCATGACTTGCAGGTGATCCCCTGCTCTTTCTTCCGTCTCCTGTCGAGTAAGGTCCAAACCCTGCTCGGTACGACAGTGTCGCAGCGGTTGCTTCATAGCATGCCCATATAAGTTGTTAACATCTAAGTACAAAATGTAACTAGAATCAAGGGATGCGTTGTACTCGACACCCATCCGCGGGTTATTTGCCTTGGCGTGCCTGTGAACACATCGACAAAGTCCGCCGCGGATCCCTCGCTCAAAAATAGAAGCATCGAAGCATCAGTCAAAAGTTCAATGTTGCAATCCGTTTTTTTGAGCATAGCGTCCCAGGACAACCCAGGTGCCGTGTAATAAAAGGCAGGGTCCAGAGAGTACGTGGTCATACATACACTCCGGAACTTTTCGAAAACATCTGCAAGCAAACGAACGTCCGTGTCCATGTATAACCTTGCATATTCTCCCAAATTGGGGATGTTGAATTCCTGCCAGACATTAACGGCATGCTCATAATCTGTGATAGTTATGGTATCGCCTGTGAGAGTACTGGTAAAAGAAGTTATGTCGGGAAGCCTGGTTTCATTGAGTTTTGCCATACTATCAAGATACTCGTACGGGAAAACTCCTTTCCTCGTCGCAAGTTGAAACTTTTCCTCATCGGTAAATGCAGATCGAGTGATATGCATATCATTCCGAGGTAAAGTCTCAACCAGTTTCTGGAGCGAAGTCTGCATAAATCGTAGAGAGTCAAGGAAGCGGAGCGTAATTTTCGGCGTCATTCGTTTTGAAAAAGAAATGTACTTTTCAACACTTTCAGGCAGGGTACTGACCTGATCATTCTTCATACCGAACTTAGCCAAGTGCTCAACGAGAAAATGAGCGTCATACCCGTTCAGATTATGAAAAAAGACGGGGATGTGTGTAGGTAACTGATACTTCAAGTTGCATGCTTTGTGGGCTGCACCGCGGAACTTACCCGTAAGATGGTCTCTACGAGGAGTCTCCGCTTTTCTATCTAAGGCCAGCCCGCAAATATGACAATTAACAGCCTTTTCATACAAGTCATCATTTTCCTTTGATTTGGTCATGGGAATATTGATGCTGTAGAGCTTGTGAACTTGCCATGAAAGTTTTTCAAGCTCAGTGAGAAGCCAAACCGCCGGATCGTCCCCTACATAAGACTGATAGCTATTAAGTTTACAATCATATGCGCATACAACTTGGAACGCCGCCGCATAAGGTACGTGTTTTTGTGTGAAGGTTGTGTGTGAGGCTAAGGGGTTCCCTTCACAACGAGTAATAGGAGCCAGCAAGCATTCAAAATCGGCGTACACAACAAAAGGACAACGCTGCTGGCGGTGAGCATTTTTAAATTTAATGAAGTTATTTTCCTCAGTGGGCATAACAACACGTACCGGGTCCTTGCATGCACCATCTAATAGATGTGTCGCTAATAACTCTTGAGATGAAAAATAATTCAAACACCTTATACAAATATGTTGTTTATATTCATTTTTACTTAACTGGGAGGAAATGAGTCGGGACATGTCTTTGATCCAGACGTAGTGATAATTATCACGTTCGGAGAAGAGCAGCATGTTGACATGCAACTCTCGCTCACCTGCAAATTTTGAGAAATGGAGGGGGCCTACTACTGTATGCTTGTTCTGCTCATCTGACTTGCTTTTCTTCTCCAGGCCATGAACGTGGACCGATATTGCGGTATTCTGAGCCTCAAACTTAGGTATGTCCTGGATTCTTAAAGGGAACTCTATTCCGTCAAAGTTATACTGTCTCTTAATATCTTTGACTTTGTAACTGCTGGGACGCTCGGGATGATGTTTGTAATTGTAATTTCTCTCGCAAGCCAGGACTGACCATGCAAAACACGCATTATCATAGTTATTTTGAACATTAATGCACGCCTGCTTTTTCTCAATATCTATAGGGAGTTTAATATAACTGGACCCTCCATTCATTGGATCATAGACATGTATATGGATGTCGAGGTGTGGTATACTGCTGAGCGCTTTAGCGGATCCACGTACTTCCATCTCGGAAAATCGGGCCATAATAGCGCTCAAGGTGCATTCTCGGTACCACTCAGCAATCGATGTGCTCCGAGAAATAACGCCATTGTCACCCCATATATAATGCAGAGTAGTCGTCTCCGCGTCACCTTGATGTTTAGGGGGGTGACTCAGTTCACAGCATAATACCGCACTGCATTTAATGGCGTTAAATTCCGGATCTTCTAAGAGTTTGAGGAGCTCGGTCTCCAAGACGGGGAGGCACGCCTCCAAAAACCTTACAGGATCGCGATACCTCCCGCCTGGATTCTCAATTCTGGTGAAAGAGATTCGCCCCTCAAACGCTCTAGCAACTGCTGAGTATTCTAAGGGAGTCATTACGCCGTTATTCTGATCGAATTCATTATCGATAGGACGGGGGAGAGAACTACCGCTAGCCATAGGGAAATTACTATTATTACTATTGCTACAACTAGGAGTCCACCCGATAGATGAAGGGGCTGGTGATGGGGGATCGTAATCATCATCATTTGCGGGGAGAGGTATACGTCTCCGAACACATACCTTGCGTGGGCGGCGGCGGCGAGCTGCTGCTTCCGGAGGAGGAGGGGGTGACAGCCAGCTTGAAGGGCCAGGCTGTGGCGACGGCGGACGGGCTGCGCTGCTGCCTCTACCTGCCGGTGGCGCGGGGGCTCGGTGTTGTTGTTTTTCACAGCCAAACGGTTGCGGCAGCGCTGGGGGAGGAGCTGGCGCGTGTTCTGCATCCGCCTCCCGCGAAGCCCTTATAGGAGCTACGCAAGGCGCTGCGTGTCTTTGCGGTTCGGTGCGCCCGAGTCCCGCCCCCGCAACCACTGCTCTAGGAACACGGCCTACGCCGTGTGATATACCTGTAAGATAAATAAGAAAAAAATATTAATTTAGTGATTTATATTTAAAAGAGCGATAAATAATAACAATAAGAGTAAATAATGGTAGTTATGTGAAGGAATGTTAATGTTCAAAATTATTAACCTTCTCCGCTCTGACTCCATGGTTTGAGCAACTCGTTGCCAAAATCAAGTAGATCCTCAAACCAGTCAGGTAGGTTGATCTGCTCCTCCTCCTCCTCTTCCTCCTCTAAAGACTGAGTGTCCTGCAGCAGCAGCAAAAGTGCTCATGTGGACGAAGTTCTATTCCCTGGTAAGTACAATTTCAGTATTCTGATATTTGCACCCTTTAACTCTGTGTATGAGTGCTACATATCTTTTATAATGCTCTCTATAAAGATCGCTCCTCCACTTGTTCTCTGTGTGTTCCGGCTTACGTTTTTTACCCCTTTTGAATCTCTCTCTCTCTATAAAAATTGCTTATCCACGCCTTTTTTACCTCTAACTTGGGATGTGTTATAATTAATTTACCGTGTCCGCTATAAAGATAGAGCTTCCACGTGTTGTGTGTCTGTTATATTTGTTGTGCAGTGCTCTTTGTAAATATTTCATTTCTTTCCTCTTTTTTCTAAATTTGCTGGTCCGCTTATTTCTCTATCACTTAACTGAATGCACACTTCCCTTTCCGTACGCGATATTATATTCAGTCTTCTCCATCTTTCTAGATTTCTTCCATCAAATCTTGGCTGATCTAGACAAGCAGCTCGAGATGGAAAGGGCTCAAGCGCAGCTCGAATGTAAGTACATTTCTAATACAAATATACTTCTTAAACTTAAATAATTTCATCTAATATATACCCGTTTTCTGATTGTATACATTTAGTCCTCATAAGCTTGTCTTTTCTTTGTAGATGCGCCTAATTCAGCATTCAGTTCTACCACCCAAAGCGTTCAAGGAGGCGGCGGTGGCGTTCAAACGGCGCCCGCCACGCAGGACACTCAGTCTTTAGAGGAGGAGGAGGAGGAGGAGGAGGAGGAGCAGATCAACCTACCTGACTGGTTTGAGGATCTACTTGATTTTGGCAACGAGTTGCTCAAACCATGGAGTCAGAGCGGAGAAGGTTAATAATTTTGAACATTAACATTCCTTCACATAACTACCATTATTTACTCTTATTGTTATTATTTATCGCTCTTTTAAATATAAATCACTAAATTAATATTTTTTTCTTATTTATCTTACAGGTATATCACACGGCGTAGGCCGTGTTCCTAGAGCGGTGGTTGCGGGGGCGGGACTCGGGCGCACCGAACCGCAAAGACACGCAGCGCCTTGCGTAGCTCCTATAAGGGCTTCGCGGGAGGCGGATGCAGAACACGCGCCAGCTCCTCCCCCAGCGCTGCCGCAACCGTTTGGCTGTGAAAAACAACACCGAGCCCCCGCGCCACCGGCAGGTAGAGGCAGCAGCGCAGCCCGTCCGCCGTCGCCACAGCCTGGCCCTTCAAGCTGGCTGTCACCCCCTCCTCCTCCGGAAGCAGCAGCTCGCCGCCGCCGCCCACGCAAGGTATGTGTTCGGAGACGTATACCTCTCCCCGCAAATGATGATGATTACGATCCCCCATCACCAGCCCCTTCATCTATCGGGTGGACTCCTAGTTGTAGCAATAGTAATAATAGTAATTTCCCTATGGCTAGCGGTAGTTCTCTCCCCCGTCCTATCGATAATGAATTCGATCAGAATAACGGCGTAATGACTCCCTTAGAATACTCAGCAGTTGCTAGAGCGTTTGAGGGGCGAATCTCTTTCACCAGAATTGAGAATCCAGGCGGGAGGTATCGCGATCCTGTAAGGTTTTTGGAGGCGTGCCTCCCCGTCTTGGAGACCGAGCTCCTCAAACTCTTAGAAGATCCGGAATTTAACGCCATTAAATGCAGTGCGGTATTATGCTGTGAACTGAGTCACCCCCCTAAACATCAAGGTGACGCGGAGACGACTACTCTGCATTATATATGGGGTGACAATGGCGTTATTTCTCGGAGCACATCGATTGCTGAGTGGTACCGAGAATGCACCTTGAGCGCTATTATGGCCCGATTTTCCGAGATGGAAGTACGTGGATCCGCTAAAGCGCTCAGCAGTATACCACACCTCGACATCCATATACATGTCTATGATCCAATGAATGGAGGGTCCAGTTATATTAAACTCCCTATAGATATTGAGAAAAAGCAGGCGTGCATTAATGTTCAAAATAACTATGATAATGCGTGTTTTGCATGGTCAGTCCTGGCTTGCGAGAGAAATTACAATTACAAACATCATCCCGAGCGTCCCAGCAGTTACAAAGTCAAAGATATTAAGAGACAGTATAACTTTGACGGAATAGAGTTCCCTTTAAGAATCCAGGACATACCTAAGTTTGAGGCTCAGAATACCGCAATATCGGTCCACGTTCATGGCCTGGAGAAGAAAAGCAAGTCAGATGAGCAGAACAAGCATACAGTAGTAGGCCCCCTCCATTTCTCAAAATTTGCAGGTGAGCGAGAGTTGCATGTCAACATGCTGCTCTTCTCCGAACGTGATAATTATCACTACGTCTGGATCAAAGACATGTCCCGACTCATTTCCTCCCAGTTAAGTAAAAATGAATATAAACAACATATTTGTATAAGGTGTTTGAATTATTTTTCATCTCAAGAGTTATTAGCGACACATCTATTAGATGGTGCATGCAAGGACCCGGTACGTGTTGTTATGCCCACTGAGGAAAATAACTTCATTAAATTTAAAAATGCTCACCGCCAGCAGCGTTGTCCTTTTGTTGTGTACGCCGATTTTGAATGCTTGCTGGCTCCTATTACTCGTTGTGAAGGGAACCCCTTAGCCTCACACACAACCTTCACACAAAAACACGTACCTTATGCGGCGGCGTTCCAAGTTGTATGCGCATATGATTGTAAACTTAATAGCTATCAGTCTTATGTAGGGGACGATCCGGCGGTTTGGCTTCTCACTGAGCTTGAAAAACTTTCATGGCAAGTTCACAAGCTCTACAGCATCAATATTCCCATGACCAAATCAAAGGAAAATGATGACTTGTATGAAAAGGCTGTTAATTGTCATATTTGCGGGCTGGCCTTAGATAGAAAAGCGGAGACTCCTCGTAGAGACCATCTTACGGGTAAGTTCCGCGGTGCAGCCCACAAAGCATGCAACTTGAAGTATCAGTTACCTACACACATCCCCGTCTTTTTTCATAATCTGAACGGGTATGACGCTCATTTTCTCGTTGAGCACTTGGCTAAGTTCGGTATGAAGAATGATCAGGTCAGTACCCTGCCTGAAAGTGTTGAAAAGTACATTTCTTTTTCAAAACGAATGACGCCGAAAATTACGCTCCGCTTCCTTGACTCTCTACGATTTATGCAGACTTCGCTCCAGAAACTGGTTGAGACTTTACCTCGGAATGATATGCATATCACTCGATCTGCATTTACCGATGAGGAAAAGTTTCAACTTGCGACGAGGAAAGGAGTTTTCCCGTACGAGTATCTTGATAGTATGGCAAAACTCAATGAAACCAGGCTTCCCGACATAACTTCTTTTACCAGTACTCTCACAGGCGATACCATAACTATCACAGATTATGAGCATGCCGTTAATGTCTGGCAGGAATTCAACATCCCCAATTTGGGAGAATATGCAAGGTTATACATGGACACGGACGTTCGTTTGCTTGCAGATGTTTTCGAAAAGTTCCGGAGTGTATGTATGACCACGTACTCTCTGGACCCTGCCTTTTATTACACGGCACCTGGGTTGTCCTGGGACGCTATGCTCAAAAAAACGGATTGCAACATTGAACTTTTGACTGATGCTTCGATGCTTCTATTTTTGAGCGAGGGATCCGCGGCGGACTTTGTCAATGTGTTCACAGGCACGCCAAGGCAAATAACCCGCGGATGGGTGTCGAGTACAACGCATCCCTTGATTCTAGTTACATTTTGTACTTAGATGTTAACAACTTATATGGGCATGCTATGAAGCAACCGCTGCGACACTGTCGTACCGAGCAGGGTTTGGACCTTACTCGACAGGAGACGGAAGAAAGAGCAGGGGATCACCTGCAAGTCATGACAGTAGTTATCATGCGGAAAGGGGAGACTTGGCGGTAGACGGTTCAGGTATCGCTGGATTCTTGGAGCGTATGATGCAGAAGATAGATGCTAGTACGAAAGTGATGCAGGAAAGAATTTAAACGTGTAGAAAGGAGAGGCAAGCTAGTCTGGAAAGAATCAGCGAAGAAACACACAGCAGCATACAGGAGTGTAGAAAGGAAACCCGGGCACAGCTTGCCATCATAAAGCGTGAAACATGCGGTGTGAAGGATGAAGTAAAAGCGTTGCGTGAGAAGTTAGAGCGAGAGATAGCCGAAGCGAAAAGAACCGCCAATGAGGCGAAATTAATTGCGCGGAGAGCCAAGAGAATAGCGAGAGAAACGAAGGAGGACACAGAGAACAAGACCAAGGTCGGCAAAACTGTTATAAATATGCTGCAGACACGAGTGAAAAAGATTGAAGAAACCGTGTCGAGCAGGAAGGAGGAAGCCGGAGAGGCACCACTGATGGTAGAATTTGCCGAATTTAAACGACAAATCGAGAGCAGGGTAGAGGCACTGTCAGTCGACAGAACTTCTACAAATACAGGACAAACTGGAGCCGATATTCAGACAGTATCCACGGAAGAGGTAACCTCGGAAGTACGGCAACGGGACACAGTATCTGTCACAGGAGTTGTGAACCGACGTGATAATGAAGCATGCATGCTGGAAACCAGACCGTTAGAACGTCATGGCAGCTATGAACCGCGAGGCACACGTACGGAGATACCGCGTGTAGTAAGTGATTTGCCGGAGGCGGAGTTCAGTAGCAGAACAACTGGCGCAAGCAATTGCTACCCACTTAGGCGATCCACCTCGCACTTGCAAGAGCCACAGGATATCCAGGAGGCGCACACGGAGGTAGTTTATGAAAACATCGAAACGCCACAGCATAAAGATGAAACTAGGCAGATTGATTATAAACACTTTCTGTCGGTACACAAGTTCCAGCACTATAAGGATGATAATAATACGTTATATCCAAAAACGTTCATTGGACAGTTTGATCAAACGTTACCACCACAGTGACCGTTAATGTACAAACTTGACTTTGTGTGTGCGCACTTGGAAGGTGCATCAGCGGAAAGTATGCGTAGTGTTGCTAAAGGTTGCAGAACATACCAAGAGTTCCGCGACGCATTTATGAGCAGATATTGGTCAAAGGAGACCCAAAACAGAATTAAACAAGAAATCCTCATGACACGCGACTTCGAGAGCTCAGGTTTCCGAAGTGTTGTGAAATTTTTATAGAACATGCTGAAAAAGAATCAGTATCTGGACGAACCGTACAGCCTTGGGGAGATTATACGCGTATGCTGTATGAAGTTGCCACTTACATATCAGCAGACGCTAGCTGGCAGATGCGGAAATGAAGTAGAAGCATTTAAGGGCATTCTTAGGGAACTGGAGTTTGCCTATAACGACCAGCAGGTGCGTGAGAAGAAGAAGCAAAGGGGACCGCATGAGGAAGGCCAAGACGCGAATATAGAGAGAAACAGAAACCAGATGAGGAATAACTATGCCGGTAACGGTAACAATAGGGGAAACAACCCACAGTGGCGCGATAATAGAGGACAAACATTATCCGCCACAGCAACGTAGGTGGAACCAGGGTAATAATAACTGGAAACCAGTCAATAAAAATGGAAGGGATCAACCAGTGCAGAACTGGAGAACGAGTGAAGACCGCAATCCAGAACCTACACAAATAATCAAAATACGCCCGGCGAACCCTGGCCGTACGCAAACTGCGCAAAACAGACAAGAATGACTAGGGCGGCACACTCGGCAGCGGAAGAACGCGGCCGGGAACAAAGTAGTGTATAATTAGATTAGATTTTTGTGATTTGTTGGCGATGTTTATTTGTATTAGTATAGGCAGTGTTTTATTTGTGATTTGTGATTATTTGTTTTATGTTGTGTGTATTTATTTTCCTATTTTCATGTGCTTGTGTTATTTTGGTATGGAATGTGTGTATATTATGTGTTTGATGTTAAATTTTGTTGTATGGGGACCACTGGGTCGCTTAGTATAGAAAATTTGCTTTAGCTATGACACAAACAATATTTAGAAGTATTAGATTAATTATAGAAGGGGTTATCTTATGTAGATAACTTCCTATACAAACTTTTATGGCAAGGCTATTGGACAGGAGAGCTTTCAGGATAAAATCTGGATCTGTGGTGGATGGATATGGGGTGTGTTGAGCGTGTTGTGATGTGGTAGGTGGATATTGCGTCCCACCGAATGTGTTGCGTTTCTTGAGACGAATGCAGGGTATGATGTCCGACGCGGTAGTGTTCAGGACCCACCCGTTGCGTTATCGGCGTATGGCGATTGTGGGTGTTTCGGGTGATAATTATGAGGTGGTCTGTCCGACGCAGTAGTGTTCGAGACGCACCTGTTATCTCAATTGTGTTGATAGTGTGAGTACGGTGACCAAAACGACTATCCGGTGGCCAGTCAATCGAAATTAGGCGATAGGGACGCACCAAACATGGATAATTCGTAATGGGTGCGATGAGGATGTTGTGTGAAAAGGCGAGTTTTGAGCCGTCATAAAAAGACGTAAATCAAGTGGCTGGTCGCACGCAATAGCGTGATCGACAGAGCTTATTGATGATTTGGGCCGTAGGAGTGTTGTTGAGACGTATTAGCGACGCTAACCGAGTCTGGGCTTAACTATTTGAGTTAAGGTCACCACAAAAGATAGATGCTCTCAAGTCCAACCATGAACCTTGACCACTATCACTGATTTTTACTTGCTGTAACGTGCAAAACTAACTCTTGTTTTGTTCAACAGATAAGCATGACGTTGAATTGAGCCTACCGTTACAGACAGAAGCAGACTAGGAGCGGAAGACCAATGCCATAACCAGTCAAACAAGCACAACATCAATAATGTGCAACAAATGTTTTTAATTGTTCGCAGATAATAGCAGCAACTGAGCGACGCCAGGGAAAGGAGTTTACTATAAAAGGTCACGGCATGTAGTAGTAGCATGTTGACGTCAACTGTAGAAAGTAGAAATAGAGAAATTAGTAGTTAGAGACCATGTGGTGATGGGATGACTAAATTAATAAACGTTTATTTTATCCACAGGAACAGACCATCATGATTGTTTTTATAATTTTGTTTTGAAAATTTTGTTTAAGAAATGTATTTCTGTAAAATAATTGTAATGTATTGTACGTGATGACGTAAGAGGAAGTGGCTTAGGCAATAAGTAATATCGTATCCTTAGTGAGTGCAGTTACACTTGAACGCTTCATTTTTGCACGTTTAATTACGAAGACGTGGCAAGTACTGGACGAACGAAGTATACGAGCAGTGTGAGAGTGAGGTGGACCGTGCACTGATTTGTATAGGTCCTGCCTAGCGCGTGTATGTAAGCGCGGGGTTGTGACATAGAGAGATGGCGCTAACTCTCTCTCTCTCTGTCTCTCTCGCACCTCGCTACGGCAATAGAGACTAGACACGCATCACGTGGTGGATACACTGGGTGCGACCTTGTTGTTGTCGAATAACAGTGCTTTGGAATGGTGGCGGTGTTATGAAAACATTTCATGCCTAGCGCGTATATGTAGGCGGGGGGGGGGGGGGGGGTGTCTCTGACGTCATGGCCGCCATCATGGATAACGGTACTTTGGAATGGTAACGGAATTGGAATGGGACCGGCCCTGTCCCAATACTCGGGAGCTCCTCGGTCTAAGTGCCGCGAATTCTTGCGCAGGCCGGATTGAAGCCAGTCGCCCGCTAAGTCTCTGGGGTTTAGTTTTGTATGTGGCTATTGATGATCTTCGACGCTAAAATTTGGCGTGGCCACATCAGTTGAATGGAAAAGTTGGCTCTCCAAAGCAAAAGGCGCGGGATGAGAGATTTTCCGGACTTTATCTAGGTGGAAATGTTGGACGCTACATCGTCAAACGTAATGGCGGCGGTGGGCAAAATGGCTCGTTGCATTCTTTTCCATCATTATTCAGATATCAAAGACGCAGCCATAAGCCACCAAAGTACATAACAGCACTACAGCACCACCAGGACGTAAGGAAAGAACTTTTGTTTAATTTTGGGAAACTCAGAATTGCTGAGAAGTAGAGTCAGTCATTTCGATTCATGTAGTGCATCTCTTTCTGAATGTATGCACTTTATTCAAATTATTTCTAGGGTTATTTACCTAAAGTCAATGCAAATCCTATTTCCTTATCATAATATTCTATAATCGTTTTTTAAGTGCTTTTAGAGTTAAAATTGTTAAGACAGTGCTTATTTGTCGTAAGTTCAGTTGTCAGTCATAAAGCAATTGCTCCTTCACAGCTAATCTATTTTATTTGCATATGATTGTTGCATTGATACTTTACTTTTTTGTTATTGAGTGATTGTTCACTGAGAAACAGAATCAATAATTTTCTATAACTAAGAATTTAACTTCTTCAACTTCAAGACGTTACCTACAGTGCTATGTAACAATTAGAATCAATGGTTCATCTTATCTTTAAGGGAATTTCCTTCAGACTAAACACAGTTATTGTATTGTTTAAAGACAATTTAGGCTCATTTGCGAAACCAACGCACTAGCTGCTTCAGAGCTGACGACCAAATCTTCATATTTGTAGTTCAGTTTCAGAAGAATTGTCAACAAGTGAGTTTAAAAACCAGTTTTAAAGGCTTCAGCTAAGGTAGGCAGTGCAATGCGGAAGTTAAGTGAATTTATATGTCTACCGTGATTATAAATTTGAACCTCCTGTCATCAGTGTGCTTTGGATAGAACTTCATTTTGATTACCTTTAATAAAAATAAACTCCTTTGGGTTACACAGGTCAAATGTTTGTTCAAAACCTATTTAAAAGATATTTATTGAGCAAGTAAGATTAGTTATGGGTAATTGAGAGATGAAATCTCTTAATAGGCAGGTGGCCATGGTTGTACTATAATGTAGTACTGTGTTGGAGCTGCTGAAAAATGAATTTACTACTCAAACTGCTCTCTTGATGCGTTTCGGATTTGCATTATCAGATATCCAAGTGCCCAGAGGCTCACAAGACACCAGCGTTACTAGAGTGCTTTGCAGTCTGTAAGCTTATGTTATATAGCCATCTAGCAATGCTGGTATCATGTTACCCCTGTGCACTTGAACGTTTGATGATGGAAATGAATCTGAAACAAGTCAAGTGAGCAATTTAAGTAATATAGTTATTTTCACTGGCTGCATGATTTTTTTGCAGCGACCTATTCAGCTCCAGTGCAGTATTACGTTATAATATCAGGTCTGTTAAGCGCAGAACGCGACACCAATACTCCACTGCGTGCGGCGAGAAACAGAAGCTAACGGGAAACAGTGTGCGTTGCTAACTAAAAAGTCTGGGACAGCGGCCGTTTCTGCTTTCACAGATCGCAAAGGTCAGTCATTTCCAGATGCTAAATTTCGATTCTGTACTATTTGCTGCAATTGTTGCTACAGGTACACTTTTCTTCATAAGTAAGAGAGATTCTTCGCTGAATTTTGCACAGCATGCTAATCATTCTTATAGATGTATGAAACTCTAGAATTTCTCAAATTTATGAAAACTGGTAAAAATGGAGATAATTAAATATAAAATTTGAGTTTTTTTCTAAACATGAAGTTTAAAGTGTAACAGCTCATTTATTTTTTCATAATTAAATAAATTCTAGAGTTTCATGGTTTGTATGCTGTGCAAAATTCATTGAAGAACCTCTCTTACTTATGAAGAAAAGTCTACCTATATCAACAAATGTAGCCAACAGCAAGTGAAAAACTGATGAAATTTCACACATAAAAAATTTATTTTGTTATGTTTTTGAACTTTCACTGCTATGAGTGTGAATCCTGAATCCTTCTTGGTGATGCTGACAAAGTTTTAGAAAACAAATTGGAAACGTATAGAGGGTGGAAATTAAAGTATCCTGTGGTACCTCTTTTGCTCCAAGTCGGCCTGTTTGACGTCCTACCTCTCTTAAAATCAAAAACACGACGCAGAGACATTTACGTTTAACCTTCGTAGCTAACTTTAGATTTCAGCTTAAGTATAATTAATGGTTCTTTCTTAAGTGAACACTGTTCATAGATACTTTAGATATGTTTCACGTGTATAAGCGACGGATTCGGCTATAAACTTAATTATATCTGTCTTCAGTTCAGTTCAGATATAATGTTTTATTAAGAAAGTAACTGCAAGCAAGAAGGTTCTCAGGTACTTCAGTATAGAATAAGAGCTGAGTTTTTCCCTCCGGTAGTCTGTAACACTGTCATGAACCATCATAAATCAAGCTGGAAGATTTACACATGCCGTGATTCATTCGGCATAGATTTATTTTTTTCTTGGTTTAGAAGCCCAGTTTCTATCTTTTCCACTATGGAATTACTAAATCGTTTAATTTTTTTCACCTCATGTATAACCGACGTATGTGTGAACGAATAAATGCTAAGTAAACATCAGGAGACAAGCAGATATCAATAACGGTAACCCACAGACGTGATAGCCGGTCTACAAGGATGCACACAGGGGCTTGTCATTCTTACTGTGTTAAGAGTACATACTTCTCGCAAACGTTTAGCGGGCTGCCTATGCTGCCACAGTTAAGGAGGTTACCCGAGGAGTTCCAGGGCTACCTAGTTCGCCGCTTTATAGAGCAGGAATGTTCACATACCAATACCAATACAGGATACAGCTTGTTATTGAACTTTGCAGTCTGGTTTACCCTGTGCCAGTCTCTTCATCTCTGCATGACTACGGCAACCTGCTTGCTGTAGTCAAGCCCTGCTCTCCTTCTACAACTTTGTACCTCCCATGCTTCTCTTCATTAGAAAACTGACGATTCCTTGATGCCACAGTATGTGTACTATCAATCGATCCCTTCTTTTAGTCAAGTTTTCCCATAAATTTTTCTCCTCAATTCAATTCAATATCTTTTTGTTAGTTATCCAATCTACCAATAAAATCTTCAGCATTTTTCTGTAGCAACAAACTTCAAAAACTTGCTTGTCCGAAAGTTTTAATTCCACTGAAGACATATCTGAAATTTTTCCTTTAAAGATGATCCGTTTCCTGTACGATTAAAGCACTCAGTAGTAAAGCCGTTTTATAAAAAGGGAGAAAGGGGTAATGCAGACTATTTTAGACCTATTTCTAGGCCATCAGTGTTTGCTAAAGTTATTGGAAAGACAATGTATGCAAGGATAACTGGTCATTTCGTTTCACATAATTTGCTACCAAATGCACAGTTTGGTTTTAAAAGTGGTTTGGCAACTGAAAATGCTGTATTCTTTTCCCCCTGTAAGGTACTGGACGTGTTAAACAAAAGGTTTCGAAAACTGGGAATCATTTTTGATTTGACTAAGGCGTTTGATTGTGTTGATCAAACAATAAACACCAGATATTACAGCAAGCATATTATTAAAGATCCCAATACCACAACAGATAAATGCAGACTTTGCAAACAACAAATAGAAACAGTAGATCACATCACAAGTGGATGTACAATACTAGCAAATACAGAATACCCCAGAAGACATGACAATGTAGCAAAAATAATACATCAACAGCTTGCCTTACAACATAAACTTATAAAACAACATGTTCCCACATACAAGTATGCACCACAAAATGTACTGGAGAACGATGAATACAAATTATACTGGAACAGAACCATTATAACAGATAAAACAACACCACATAACAAACCTGACATCATACTCACCAATAAAAAGAAGAAATTAACACAATTAATCGAAATATCCATACCCAATACAACAAATATACAAAAGAAAACGGGAGAAAAAATTGAAAAATACATCCAACTGGCTGAGGAAGTCAAGGACATGTGGCATCAGGATAAAGTTGACATTATACCAATTATACTATCAACTACAGGAGTCATACCACACAATATCCACCAGTACATCAATGCAATACAGCTACATCCAAACTTATATATACAACTACAGAAATCTGTAATTATTGACACTTGTTCAATTACCCGAAAGTTCCTAAATGCAATGTAACATATACCGTACAGTTAAAAGGAAGTCACGCTTGATCAAGGTCCGCGTCACCTTCCATTTTTAACCAGACATAACGTCTGAGACAAGAAAGAAATAATAATGATAACAAGGCTACACTCAAGATAAATGTCTTCAGAAAAAGACTCTATAAGACTTAAGATTTGTATTTGATTCTAATAAATTCTTTTCCAGAAAACGTTTTCTTTGTATGTCAAGTCTGCGCGTGATATGCTTTCTAATTCGACCATCGTCAGTTATTTTTCTGTAAAAACTGAGAAGTTTTTCTACTACTTCTAGGGTCTCACTTCCTAATCTAATTCGGTAATTGTTATGGTCTTCAGTCAGAAGACTGCTTTGATGCAGCTCTCCAAGTTACTCTGTCTTATGTAAACCTCTTCATATTCGAATAAAAGCTGCAGCCTACCTCATTCTGAATCTTCTTACTGTATTCATCTCTTGGTCTCCGTTTACTATTTTTACCCACCACACTTCCCTACAACGCTAAATTGGTGAATTTTGATGTTTCAGAAAATTTCCTAGAAACCGATCCCTTCTTTCAGTCAAGTTGTGTCATAAATTTCTAATCTCTCCAAATTCTATTCAGTACCTTATCGTTAGTTACGCAATCTGCTCATCTAATCTTTAGCATTCTTCTGTAACACAACAATTCAAAAACTTCTGTTCTCTTCTTGTGTAAAGTGTTTATCGTCCATGTCTCATTTCCGTACACGGGTACACTCCAGACAAATACCTTGATAAAAGACTTCCTATCACATAAATCTATATTCGATGTTAACAGAGTTCTCTTCTTCAGCAACACTTTTCTTGCCATTGTCAGTCTGTGTGTTGTATCGTCTCTATTTCAGCCATTATCAGTTATTTTGCTGCCCAAATAGCAAAACTCATCTACTACTTTAAGTATCTCGTTTCCTAATCTAATTGCATCAGCATCATCCAATTTCATCCGACCACATTCCATTATCCTTGTTTTGCATTTGTTGAAGTTCATCTTATATCCTCCTTCCACTAGAATGATAAAAAAAAGTAACTGTGGAATATGATGTAACGTACTAAATGCAAAAATGTAACAGAGAATAAACAAACATAAAACAATTAATGTCAATTGTACAGCTCCAAGAGGTTCAGTTATTGCGTGCACAGTGGGTCTGTTTATAAAATAACTTTTTCCACTACCAGTCACGATTTTCTTTTTATTGATCTTATCATGAGGCATTTCCAGAAATGATCCCCATTGAAAGTGCAGTTTTCGTGTATTATGTGATTTATTCATGATGTTTCTGATGTTTGAGTTAAGGCAACAGAACAATGTAACACTTCACACATCGACAACATCACGAATGGTATGATACACGAAAAACACATTTGTAAATGGGAATCATTTCCCGAAACGCATAGTGAAAATGATAAATGAAAGTTACTTGTAAATATTAGCAGAAAAAGTTATTTTATAAACAAACGCTTTGCTTTTACAGTCGCAGTATTTCATCAACCACTTCCCAGGAATAAAGTCAAAGTATTGACTGTGAGCCGTGGGATGGTCGCAATCGATTTCGCACGCTTTGATTTTGGACATTTTTCACTGGCGTTACTATCGGCAGCGCGAATCGATTGTAGCATGCCGCTGTCCTAAAGTAGGCCTTGAGCAGCGTTGGTGGGGCAGAATGAGCCAGGCAGCGAGTGACAGCGGGCTAGGGGGCACCAGGGGCCGATTTCCGGATATAGTAGGTCAGTCGGCCATCAGCCCCGTTTATGTCAAGATCTGGTGAAGTCGGAGTTATGACATTGAGCTGAATAGGGCGTCTCTCTGTCCGCTCCCGCTGATTTGTCCGGCTTTGATATTCCATTTGTGTGGAACTGGGTGCTAGGAACCACACAGGATATCTTCAGGGTTATCAAATATCTTTCACATCGTGCGTTTATGGCCAGTAATTCTCACACTACGATACATCCACCTCTATTGCCTGCACTTGGTGCCTACTGAAATATTTGTTTGAGCGTAATTATCTTAGCTAAGGCTCTGTTGCTTCGGATTATTTATATTTCTGATCATTCGAATATTTTGCTGTATATGTAATTGTGTCTGTATTGCGGATTCCCGTGTAGCACTGAGAGCTCAATTGTAGCGTATCTGTTTGACTATACGCATTGTAAAAGACTAAATTCAGTGATTATCATTAATGTTAAATATTCCCATTGATGCGGCGGTCAGCTTTCTTATGCCGTAGTATTCTAGCAAAGTGTTTTGGCAATATGCCGTGGCAAAAATTTTTCAGGGGAGTTGGAGCGACCTCATGAAAGCTGATGATACGGCTCTTATATGGATTAGGAACCTAGATATTGACATTTAGTTAGTTTTTATATATAGTTTTGTACATTCACATTCCTGTTATGTATAATATTACTAATGTTATATACATTCAATTTTAAACTGCATGTGAGCCATATGAATAAATACACAAATAAATATACATTCATTGCCAATGTTTTGAATTTCGAGTAGCTAAGTTTTTTCCAAATTTGCTTGAGCACAAGGTTCTGTCTCAATTATTATGTTACACGAATATTTCCAAATTATTTAAACATTATTGTTGGTCTGAGCCTAAATTGAGACTGCACTTACCTCACATGTGGACGACCTTAATTGGTTCGCTGCTTTCGTACTTGATAAAATTTTCAGTAGATTTTATGCTGATTTTAGCGGAATGTTTACTCTCTTGTGTGTTAAGGGCTTGTTTGATTGAAAAAATTTAATTAATTTTCCTGAAATCCTTTCAAGGTCTTAAGCGATCTTTTCTTGAATTGTCTTAAAGATATTTTTGCTGTTGCCCTTTCAGCAGCTTCTGTTTTACAAGGAAAGAAGTCTTTTTTTTAAATTACTGTTTTATCTTTAGTGTGGCTTTGTGTTTGATAGCATGTTACGGTAAAATAATTTGTTAAAGCCGATTATTGCTGTAAGCAGCTAATTAGCCTTAGCCTGTCACTCATAATTATTTGTGATTATTGTATTTATTTATTCATTGTATTGTGTGGTGGTTAAATAAACATAATCATTCAAACGACAAATGACGCTGCTGTTCTGGGTTCTCCGTTCCATGCTTTCCTTGTCCTACCCTACCCTGTGTTTAGGGATTTTATACTGCACGATGCTCTCACAGAAAAATTCTGCAGATGAATTCTCGACTGCTATGTACGGCACTGCCTAAGAAACCAAGTTAGATCGTGTTTCCAGAAATCAAAAAAATTAAAGACTACTAGGCCAAATGTGTTTTGAGCGTATACACACAGCTCACCATAAATGTTATATTCCTGGAAACGTGTCTCTAGGTTACCGGGAATATGGATTTGCTTTTAATGGGAATCGACTATCCTTCACTTGAGGATGAACGGCGGTCATAAGGTGGAAACTTCGGAGTGCCTAAGGCTAGACAGGTTTGTCAGTGGCCTTACTGATCTGTGACTGGGCTGGTCCTCCCAGATCAGTCAAGTCAATAAGCAATTTTTAAGTTCAACTCGTTGCCGAATACTATTGTCTACCTCCGTACAAAATAAACTGGTGAGCAAGGCTTAAGGACGATAGTGATTTTTGCATGATGAGCCACACCAAATAACATATCTCGATGAAACTTTGACCGTACATACGAGGGGCGTTTGAAAAGCCCGTGCAAAGTCCGAGAGATGGCAACACCGGCGCGTATCGAGGTCATGTTTAGTTAGTAGCATCTTCGGAAAGAACGTACACCAAGTTTCAGCATTTGTGTTTGGCATTCGTGTGAATCAGGGAAGTCGAGTGATTGTAAAAAATTGACGAAAAAGAATTTCCTGTGATGATTAAACATTACTTTATGAAAGACAAGACGCCTCAGGAGACTAAAGAGAAGCTTGATAAACATTACGGTGATTCTGCACCTTCATGCCACTTCTAAAGAGTTTATAAGTGGTTTCAAAATTTTCGGAGTGGCCATACGGTGACAAGTGATGCTGAACGTTCTGGACGCCCTGTGGAGATTACGACTCCACAAATCATCGATAAAATCCATGATATGGTGATGGATGACAGAAGAGTTAAGGTGCGTGAGATTACTAGTGCTGTGGACATCTCGAATGAACGAGTACATAATATTTTACATAAACATTTGGACATTAGAAAGCTATCCACAAGATGGGTTCCGCGATTGCTCACGCTTGACCAAAAACGGAATCGTGTGAAGTGTTGCAAGGATGATTTGTAGCTGTTCAGGAAGAATCTGCAGGACTTTAAGCGTCGTTTCGTCACTGTGGATGAAACATGGATACATTACTGTACTCCTGAGACCAAACAACAATCTAAACAATGGGTTACCAAGGGAGAATCTGCACCAAAAAAGGCGAAGACCATTCCTTCGGCCGGAAGGGTTATGGCGACTGCCTTTTGGGACTCGCAAGGGATTCCTCATCGATTATCTGGAAAAGGGTAAAACTATTACAGGTGCATATTGTTCATCGTTATTGGACCGTTTGAAAACCGAGCTACAAGAAAAACGCCAGCGATTGGACCGTAAAAAAGTCTTTTTCCATCACGACAATGCACCAGCACACACCTCAGCAGTTGTGGTCGAAAAATTAATGGAAATAGGATTCCATCTCGTTTCTCATCCCCCCTATTCTCCAGACTTGGCTCCCTCGGACTGCTATTTGTTCCTCAACTTTGTGAAATGGCTGGCAGGACAAAGTTTTTATTCAAACAAGGAGGTGATTGCACCAACTAATAGCTATTTTGCAGACTTGGATAATTCCTATTATTCGGAAGGGATCAACAAATTAGAACAGCGTTGGACGAAGTGTATAAGTCTAAAAGGAGACTATGTCGAAAAATAAAAAAGGTTTACCCCAAACACGTAAGTAGTTTTTATTTTTGCACGACCTTTTCCAAACACCCCTCGTACAAAAATATGCTATAGTATAGCACAGCACAGAAGATAGTTGAAAGAGACGTACACTTAAGTCACCGTTTCTTATGATGATCCCCTGAACAGTACAGAAATGGGACATGGTTCTTAATAGGGTGTGTGATCAACACCAACGGAAAACTGTGCTCCATAACAGGCACCCATGCTACCCGAAAGGGTGGTTAAGGGTTGTGGTGGTAGGGTGTTCCATTACTCCACCAGTGCGGTTGTCAATTGTAGGATAGTCGTTGGTGCATGTTGTGCAATATGTCTTTGCAAAGCATTCCACATGTGCCCGACGGGATTTAAGTCGAGGGAATGGGCAGACCAGTCCATTCGCGCAATATTCTCTTGTTTGAAGAGCTCCTCCACCTAGGCTGTTAGATGCGCTCGAGTAAAGTCGGGGCCGAATGCGCCCCAAAGAAGACACTTATTAGGAAGTAGTAGAGTGTCACAAAAGCGTTGACGTGTGAGTGTACTATGTTCAAAGGTTTTGAGGTCAGTACGCACATGCAATATTGTGCCACACCATAAAACCTGGACCAAGAAAACAATCATGTTTATGGATGAAAATGCGCGACCGCTTCGAACAGAGCAGGTAGGAACTCTTCCAACGAGAGGATATTCGGCGAATGGACTGGCCTGTCCGTTCCCCCGTCTTAAAAGCCATCGAACACGCGTGGGATGGATGCGTTGGGAAGACGTATTGCAGCAGTCCACATGCTCTGACGATCATCCAACAGTTGTCGACCGCCCTGGTGATGTAATTGAACGCACTGCTACAAGATCTCCTTATCAATCTTTTGAGCAGCATGGAAGTATACCTTGTAGAGCATGAATTATCAGCCGTGAAAATCACATATCCTATTAAGAATTATGTCCCGCTTTTTGCAGTGTTTAGGGGACCATCGAAAATCGCAGCGACTTCATTGTACGAGTAATTATCGTCTTTGAATAAAATTATCATTTCTGTTTGTCTCATTACGTGATTCCTTCAGAAATCTTCTGTACTACATTGTTCTTTCTATCGTTCAGGTTTCAGCGAGCTGTGTCACTTGGCACTAACACGTCATGCGGAAGTTACTTTCGTCCTCAAGTTTTGAGCACCACTGTAGCATGAGCAAGTTCGTCTACATCTACATGGACATTCTGTAAATCACATTTAAGTGCCTGGCAGAGGGTTCGTCGAACCACCTTCACAATTCTCTATTATTCCAATATCGTATAGCGCGCAGAAAGAACGAACCCCTGTATGTTTCCGTACGAGCTCTGATTTCCCTTATTTTATCGTGGTGATCGTTCCTATGTACGTCAGTGTCAACAAAATATTTTCGCATTAGGAGGAGAAAGTTGGTGACTGGAATTTCGTGAGAAGATTCCGTCGCAACGAAAAACGCCTTTGTTTTAATCATGTCCTGCCCAAATCGTGTATCATTTCTGTGACACTCTCTCCCATATTTCGCTATAATACAAAACGTGCTGCCTTTCTTTGAACTTTTTCGATGTACTCCGTCAGTTCTATCCGGTAATGATCCCACACCGCGCAGCAGTATTCTAGAAGAGGATGAACAAGCGGAATGCAGGCAATCTCCTTAGTAGATCAGTTATATTTTCTAAGTCTCCTGGCAATAAAACGCAGTCTTTGGTTAGCCTTCCCCACAACGTTTTCTATGTGTTCCTTCCAATTTAAGTTGTTCGTAATTGTAATACCTAGGTATTTAGTTGAATTTACGGCTTTTAGATTAGACTGATTTATCGTGTAAGCGAAGTTTAACGAGTTACTTTTAGCACTCATGTGGATGACGTCACACTTTTCGTTATTTAGGTTAAACTGCCAATTTTCGCACCATTCAACGATCTTTTCTAAATTGTTTTGCAGTTTGTTTTGATCTTGTGATGACTTTATTTGTCGATAAACGACAGCGACATCTGCAAACAACCTAAAACGGCTGCTCAGATTGTTTTCCAAATCGTTTATATAGATAAGGAACAGCAAAGGACTTAAAACACTACCTTGGGGAACGCCAGAAATCACTTCTGTTTCACGCAATGACTTTCCGTCAGTTACTACTAACTGTGACCTCTCTGACAGAAAATCACAAATCCAGTCACGTAACTGAGACGATATTCCATAAGCACTATAAGGCGCTTGTGTGGTACAGTGTCAAAAGCCTTCCGCAAATCCAGAAATATGGAATCGATCTGAAATCCCTTGTCAATAGTACTCAACACTTCATGCGAATAAAGAGCTAGTTGTGTTTCGCAAGAACGATGTTTTCTAAACCCATGTTGACTGTATGTCAAAGACCGTTCTTTTCAAGGTAATTCATAATGTTCGAACACAACATATGTTCCAGAACCCTGCTGCATATCGACATTAATGATACAGGCCTGTAATTTAGTGGATTACTCCTACTACCTTTCTTCAATATTGGTGTGACCTGTCCAACTTTCCAGTCTTTGGGTACGGATCTTTCGTCGAGCGAACGGTTGTATATGATTGTTAAGTATGGAGTTAATGCATCAGCATACTCTGAAAGGAACATAATAGGTATACAGTCTGGACCAGAAGACTTGCTTTTATTAAGTGATTTAAGTTGCTTCACTACTCCGGAGATATTTACTTCTACGTACTCATGTTGACAGCTGTTCTCGATTTGAATTTGGAATATTTACTTCGTCTTCTTTTGCGAAAGCATTTCGGAAGGCTGTGTTTAGAAACTCTGCTTTCGCAGCACAGTCTTCAATAGTCTCTCCGTTGCTATCGCGCAGAGAAGGAATTGATTGACATGGTTCCATACAATGCATTGTACAGTAACGTCAATATCTCACACTAGTGATCACTCCCTTAAAGGAACTCACTGCCGTTTGGAGCGCTGGGACTGGCGTAAAACTGCCTCCAGACGGTCACGTGATCCACCACAGCTGGCGGACGTCATAGCCTTGAAGTATTTGTAGTGTGTATGCGCCAGTTGGTTCTATGGAATCTGCTCCGAACAACATGTCACTGCGGAGACATGAGAGAACGGCACAAAAGTAGCTACCCATTACCACAACATGAATTAAGTTTTCCAATTTGTTGGTGTATCAACACTGACTGTCAGCACGTCTACAACTTACGCTGTACCAATCGCAACCATGTAACACGGCGTAAGAAAAGTGTTCGTAAAATGATCCTTATCCGACAGGGACGTGAGATGAGTATAACGTCTTCTCAATGGCAATCGGTTTCAAACCTGACAAGAACTGCTGCTGTTAGTAAATGGGGCTTCTACTCAACCAGTTTCCAAGCGAACTTGGCGAAGGGAACTGATTTCGATAAACATTTATGGTCGGATAACACGCAGAAGACCATTTCCCACTGCAACACATAAAACCGTACGTCTTTAGTGGGATAAACAACACAGAAGCAGGAGAGCTTCTGTGAAGTTTTGAAAGTGGGAGACGAGGTACTGGTGGAAGTAAATCTGTGAGGACGGGGTGTGAGTCGTGCTTGGGTAGCTCAGATGGTAGAGCACTTGCCCGCGAAAGGCAAAGGTCCCGAGTTCGAGTCTCGGTCCACCACACAGTTTTAATCTGCCAGGAAGTTTCAACACAGAAGCAGGACTGTAGTAGCACTAGAGGCGTGTGTGATTTTGCAGTTTTCAAACAACGCATGGTGTCGATTGAACCAACGACCCAATGAGGCGTTCAACCCGCTGTGGTTCTGTACTATGACTGAAGCTCACTCATTTTAGGCTACTGTGGACACAGGCCAGATATTTACTTGAACGTTTTCAATACCCAAGTTTTCTCGTTCGTTCTACATTTTAATGATGACTGCTGTGGACACTACCGTCAACAGCCATGTTTAAAGGTGGCTGTACACGTACATTTCTTTTTGGATGGATACCCAGCCACACCTCGAGTCAATTACTCGATCTTATTCTCATAGGAAATGCCTGGGCCTATCTGGAATAGCTGGTGCAACGTCGTATTCAACGTTCCTGCAAACAGGTAGCAATACGAGAACTGGTCATCAATGAGTGGCTTCAGTGGCTTCAGCTGTATATGACACGCCAGCGCTCCCCGAATTCAGGTCATTATGAAGACTGAAGGTGGTGTTACTCGATATTATGAAGATTTCTGCTGGGAGTGACAATTCTTTTGTCTGGTGTCTTCACTTACCGTCTTTAAAATACTGTTTGTGTGGAAGGGTGTATATATTTTCCAGAGTAAATCGGTACTGACTTTTTAAATTTATTGTATCAGATGGTTATAAATAAACTGAAGGTGTGTTGAGTGTTTCAGTGTGGACTGTATACAGCACAGGATGCTGAAACATCGTTGTTATATCCATTAATCAGTGAGCTCGCGGAGTATGCTGAAATAAATAATAGTTCCACTTTCTGCCACCAGTTGAAAATATGGCGCTGTAAGCAGTCAGAATGTGGTGTGTGTTCAGTAAAAGGGGAGGAACGATCAAACACGATAAAGGTTTTTAGGATATTGTGACAAGCTACGAAATGTGTTCAATATTGTCACCCAACTCAGCAGTATGCTGCATACGTAACATGGCATGATCGACAGTTGCTCAAATATCGGAATACAGTCGGATGCTGTTCTTCAGATCAAGAGGAGTCCAGATACATCCCTGAAAGACACGATCTTTCAGATAACTCCACAACCAGAAGCCACGTGGATTAAAGTCGGAGGATGCCAAAGGCTGCACATCTAGAAACTGCCTAGAGATGACGCCGTCATTATCGAAGATTTCTCAAAGAAAATCTTTCAAGTGGCAAGTGACCTGTGGTAACACCCCATCTTTCGTTCTTGCAAAGCTGGAATCACCTGTTGCACAAGAAGGTCCTTACACTGTGTATACTAGACCTTTGGTCTAGTGGTAACCGGCACGGTAGTTCAGCGTGTTCGGTCAGAGGGTTAGCTGTCCACTGCAATAAAAAAGTGAGTGAATGGATCAACGACGAACTTAAGCGGACGTCATAGGACTTCCGCCCCGAACACATGGCACGAACTGTAATGAACAAAATGAGATCAACAAAAAAAGGGGGGGTAGCCACTTTCCCCATGGATCATAGACTCATGGATCCCGGGATCCACCTTCACCACTGCTATAATTTTTTAAATAAAAATCATCAACACTGGCTTCCGAAGATTTCCAGAGTAAGAAGTCTCCCACGTTCTGCCAACGTCCTTGTTAAACAAGGTGGAGGACTCTGGTTCAGGGTACTCTCCTGCACTTGAGAGGTAAACTGCTCCAAAAAGGCGGAAAAATCAGCAATGATCAACGGCATGAGGATGCAGAACACAATGGAAACCACTGCATTACATAAACATAACGTGTATACATAGTAAATGTGGGCAATAACTGAGAAAAGTGTCAAAATGGTCTCTCCGTTGACAAAAGATTCCAGACTAGTCCCCCATTGGATCTCAGGGAGAGGTCTGATAAGTGGGAGGTGACCATGAGGAAAGGACTGAATAACCGACGAAAGGGTATCGTTCTACGAATCGGGGCGTGGAATGGCGGACGTTAGGGAAGCTATAAGATCTGAAAAGGGAAATGCTAAGGCTAAGTATAGATATAGTAGGAGTCAGTGAAGCGAAATGGAAAGAAGACAAGGATTTCTGATCAAGCGAGTATATGGTAGTATCAACAGCAGCAGAAAATGGTGTAATGGGATTGTGAGTATGATTCGGTTCTGAATTGTCAGGTAGATCAGAGAGTGAGTTACTGTGAACAGTTCAGTGATAGGGTTGTTCTCATCATAATTGACAGCAAACAAACATTGACAAAAATCGTCCAGTTGTACATGCCGACATCACAAGAAGAAGATGTAGAGAAAGTATAGGGTGGGGCAAACAAAATGGTGTGGAAAACAGAGTTCCAGGATAAAAAGAAACACAGCAGTGGAAAGGAAATGAAATACTAACATGAATATATCAGTCACTGAAAGTGACCAAAGTTCATCTCTTGTTGCTTTTGGGCCCTGGTCATTGAGTACCTGAAGATGCATCGAAGCCGGGACTACTGCTATTGCTGAAATCTCATCCGAAACGTTCTGCTCCAGTTCTTGAAGTCTATGAGGACTGTTACGATGCATCTTAGACTTGAGGGCTCCCTAGACAAAGTAATGGCACACTGACAGACCAAGTGACCTGGGTGACCAGCTAGCGCCACGACCAGACAGACTTCTGCTAACAACTTTGTCAGGCGTGAAGATTGTGTAGATGTGCAGCAAAGTTCGGCTGGCCGTATGGGCAGTTACTCCATCCTGTTGGAAGTAACTCTAGGTCTCTTTCTCTTCCGTTAAGGCTGCCACAAATTCATGTCCAGTCATATCCATTCGTCCGGACCTCTTTTGTTTTCCCTACCCTGGATGTGAAGATATTGCAAGGGTGTTTCAGTACGTAAAGGGAGATAAAAATCTAATAGTCATTGGGAAGGAGTAGAAGAAAGGGGTACGGGAGAGTGTGGGTTTTGTAGTAGGAATGAGAGAGGAGAAAAACTAATTGAGTTTTACAATAAATTTGTACTAGTAATAGCGAATTCTGTGTTCAAAAATCACAAGAACAGGATACTTGGAAATTATCTGCAGATTCGGCAAGATTCCAGTTAAATTACGTCATAGTTAGGCAAAGACTCAGGAATTATATATTGGATTGTTAGTTGTACCCAGGAACATATGTAAATTCAGATTACAACTTAGTAATGATGACGAGTAGGCTGAAGTTTAAGAGACTGAAAGTAGGCTGTTTAGGTTTTCTTATTGGTAACGCCACCACCACGTAGCGCTCTGTATGCAAATCACTGGCTGTGCTGTGTGCAGTCTGTGGCTGGGTGGCATTGTTGTAATATTCGCTATTGTAGTGTTGGGCTGTTGGCTGTTAAAAGCGCGTAGCGTTGCGCAGTTGGAGGTGAGCCGCCAGCAGTGGTGGATGTGGGGAAGTGAGATGGCAGATTTTTGAGAGCGGATGATCTGGACGTGTGTCCATCAGAGACAGTACATTTGTAAGACTGGATGTCATGAACTGATATATATAATATGACTTTTGAACAATATTAAGGTAAATACATTGTTTGTTCTCTATCAAAATCTTTCTTTTGCTAACTGTGCCTATCAGTAGTTAGTGCCTTCTGTAGTTTGAATCTTTTATTTAGCTGGCAGTAGTGGCGCTCGCTGTATTGCAGTAGTTCGAGTAACGAAGATTTTTGTGAGGTAAGTGATTTGTGAAATGTGTAGGTTAATGTTAGTCAGGGCCATTCTTTTGTAGGGATTTTTGAAAGTCAGATTGCGTTGCGCTAAAAAAAATATTGTGTGTCAGTTTAAGCACAGTCATGTACAATTTTTCTAAGGGGATGTTTCAAGACTAGTGAGGAAGAATGTATGCGCAAAGAAGTGGGTCATGGAAGTACTAAGGAATGAAGGAAGCTATAGATACTGCGATAGTGAATTAGTCATTAGGCAGTTCAGTTGCAGAGAAATGGACATCTCTACCAAGGGCTACCACAGAAATCGGAAAGAAAACTATAGGTTCAAGGAAGGTAACTGCGAAGAAATTAAAAAAAAGGGTAGTAACATTAAGATTGCAATCGGAATTCCATTGTTAAATTCATAGGAGAGAGGGGATCGGTGTGAAGAGCACATTGAAGGCCTCTGTGAGGGGATGACTTGTCTGATAACGCGATGGAAGGAGAAACAGCAATCGACAGGGAATAGATAGGGATTCAGTATTAGAATCAGAATTTAAAAGAGCTTTGGAAGACTTATGATCAAATAGGGCAGGTTCCATGTAATTTCTAAAATCATTGGGTGCAGTGGCAACAAATCGATTATTCACGTTGGTGTGTAGAATTATAAGAGTGGCGATATACCATCACACTTTGGGAGAACCGACATTCACACAATTCCGACGATTGCAAGCACCGACAAGTGCGAGAATTATAGCTCAATCATCTTAACAGCTCATAAATACAAGTTGATCACAAGAATATTATACAGAAGAATGGAAAAGAAATTGAGGATCTGTTAGACGACGATCAGTTTGGCTTTAGAAAAGGCAATTCTGACAATGCGGCTGCATTACCGAAGAAAAATCAAGACACGTTCATTGGATTTGTCGATCTGCAAAAAGCACTCGACAATGGAAAATTGTGCAAGATATTCGAAATCCTGCGAAAAATGGAGGTAAGCTATAGGGAAAGAGGAATAATATACGTTGTGTAAAAGAACCAAGAGGGAACAATAAGGATGGAAGACCAAGAACGAAGTGCTCGGATTAAAATGAGTGTAAGACCCGTTTGTAGTCTTTCTTCTTTAATGAATTTATACATCGAAAAACCAATGACGGAAATAAAAGAAAGATTCAAGAGTGGGATTAAAATTCAGGGTGAAAGTATATCAATGATAAGATTTGTTGATAACATTGCTATCCTCAGTGAAAGTGAAGAACAATTACAGAATGTGAAACTTCCTGGCAGATTAAAACTGTGTGCACACAGTTTTAATCTGCCAGGAAGTTTCATATCAGCGTACACTCCGCTGCAGAGTGAAAATCTCATTCTGGAAACATCCCCCAGGCTGTGACTAAGCCGTGTCTCCGTAATATCCTTTCTTTCGGGAGTGCTAGTTCTGCAAGTTTCGCAGGAGGGCTTCTGTAAAGTTTGGAAGGTAGGAGACGAGGTACTGGCAGAAGTAAAGCTGTGAGGACGGGGCGTGAGTCGTGCTTGGGTAGCTCAGTTGGTAGAGCACTTGCCCGCGAAAGGCAAAGGTCCCGAGTTCGAGTCTCAGTCCGGCACACAGTTTTAATCTGCCAGGAAGTGTCATATCAGCGCACACTCCGCTGTAGAGTGGTAATCTCATTCTGGAATTACAGAATGTGTTGAGTGGAATGAACAGTGTAATGAGTGCAGAGTATGGACTGAGAATAAACCGAAGAAAGATTTCAGGTAGCAGAAATGAGAAAAGCGAGAAACTTAACGTCAGAATTGGGGTTTAAGATATCGGCGAAGATAAGGAATTTGTTATCCTAGGCAGCAAGAAGGGCGTAAAAAGCAAAGTAGCACTGGGAAAATTGCATTCCTGGCCAGGAAAAATGTACCATGTGAGTTAACGAGCATTGAGCTCTCATTTAAATACACTCCTGGAAATGGAAAAAAGAACACATTGACACCGGTGTGTCAGACCCACCATACTTGCTCCGGACACTGCGAGAGGGCTGTACAAGCAATGATCACACGCACGGCACAGCGGACACACCAGGAACCGCGGTGTTGGCCGTCGAATGGCGCTAGCTGCGCAGCATTTGTGCACCGCCGCCGTCAGTGTCAGCCAGTTTGCCGTGGCATACGGAGCTCCATCGCAGTCTTTAACACTGGTAGCATGCCGCGACAGCGTGGACGTGAACCGTATGTGCAGTTGACGGACTTTGAGCGAGGGCGTATAGTGGGCATGCGGGAGGCCGGGTGGACGTACCGCCGAATTGCTCAACACGTGGGGCGTGAGGTCTCCACAGTACATCGATGTTGTCGCCAGCGGTCGGCGGAAGGTGCACGTGCCCGTCGACCTGGGACCGGACCGCAGCGACGCACGGATGCACGCCAAGACCGTAGGATCCTACGCAGTGCCGTAGGGGACCGCACCGCCACTTCCCAGCAAATTAGGGACACTGTTGCTCCTGGGGTATCGGCGAGAACCATTCGCAACCGTCTCCATGAAGCTGGGCTACGGTCCCGCACACCGTTAGGCCGTCTTCCGCTCACGCCCCAACATCGTGCAGCCCGCCTCCAGTGGTGTCGCGACAGGCGTGAATGGAGGGACGAATGGAGACGTGTCGTCGTCAGCGATGAGAGTCGCTTCTGCCTTGGTGCCAATGATGGTCGTATGCGTGTTTGGCGCCGTGCAGGTGAGCGCCACAATCAGGACTGCATACGACCGAGGCACACAGGGCCAACACCCGGCATCATGGTGTGGGGAGCGATCTCCTACACTGGCCGTACACCACTGGTGATCGTCGAGGGGACACTGAATAGTACACAGTACATCCAAACCGTCATCGAACCCATCGTTCTACCATTCCTAGACCGGCAAGGGAACTTGCTGTTCCAACAGGACAATGCACGTCCGCATGTATCCCGTGCCACCCAACGTGCTCTAGAAGGTGTAAGTCAACTACCCTGGCCAGCAAGATCTCCGGATCTGTCCCCCATTGAGCATGTTTGGGACTGGATGAAGCGTCGTCTCACGCGGTCTGCACGTCCAGCACGAACGCTGGTCCAACTGAGGCGCCAGGTGGAAATGGCATGTCAAGCCGTTCCACAGGACTACATCCAGCATCTCTACGATCGTCTCCATGGGAGAATAGCAGCCTGCATTGCTGCGAAAGGTGGATATACACTGTACTAGTGCCGGCATTGTGCATGCTCTGTTGCCTGTGTCTATGTGCCTGTGGTTCTGTCAGTGTGATCATGTGATGTATCTGACCCCACGAATGTGTCAATAAAGTTTCCCCTTCCTGGGACAATGAATTCACGGTGTTCTTATTTCAATTTCCAGGAGTGTAGCTTTCAGTTATATTTGATTGCTTTCCACATTGTAGCAGTTTTTGATATCGGATGGAAACATGAGACAAAACAGCACGAACTGGAGAAGTAACGCTACTGGAAGCATCTTTTAGGACCTAGAGCGATCTGGTATATTCAGTTGCAAGGGGAACAGCGCCAAATGGTGAAATGCTTTTGAGATTTCGAGAAGAATGTTTCTGGGTCAGTTTGTACTTGACAAATGGTGCTTGGTGCAATTGTGGCCCCGGTTTACATGGTGCATTGTCATTTATAAAAATACCGTCTTTTGAGTAAAATACGATTTAAGGTTGAACATGAAAATTAAATACTTCAGCATTGCAATCCGTGCTCCTGGTGTATGGAGATTTCGTGTGTATGTATGTGTGTGTGTGTGTGTGTGTGTGTGTGTGTGTGTGTGTGTGTGTGTGTGTATGTGTGTGTGTCTATTTTCTGCAGGGTGGCGAAGGGTGCGTTCGTGAGGTGAACTGTGGCGCGATCTATTGGAACTGTGAGAGGTAACAGCTTCTGTGTCAGACAAGCTACTGAAGACGCTAGAAGCCAATGAGCATCGTTTCGTGTCGTCCGTGGTGCGTTTCGGCTTCCCGACATTTCACTAATTGGAGTTGTTTTCCCACTTTTTCCGATTACCAGCGTTCGGAGATGGACGAGTAGAATGCCACGATGTCCTTTGGGACCTTAACTGGGAAAAAAGAAGTAACATTTACTGTAGTGAACTTCAGAGAGAACGATCGGCGAAGCAGGACGAGTGCAGTTTTCCGACTGCTTCCGCTGCGAGACCACAGAAGCACGTACCGTAAAATTGAACTACCCGTGCAATAACTATAAGGCCGGGCAACTTGGAACCGCAGCCGCAGGGATTTCCCACTGAATGGCTGCAAAAACCGGAAACGTTTCCAGCGTCCTACGGGACAGCGCCCCAACACACGCACAGACCGCGCTACCCTCTCCGTCCGATAAGGAGAAACAAATTCCTCTACACGTTGTGGAAATGTTGTCGTTTTGACGCATAACGTTTCTCTTTCATTAGTAGGACTGCAACCGTTATCAGCATTTTCCGTCGTGATCGATTGTTCCGGATCGACGTGGTGTCTTCCTATTTCCTTTAGATTAAAGGTGTCAGCAAACGTATCAAAGATTTAATTTTATCCATTGTGGGTCGGATTGGAGCCACGACTGAGTTACATTCCTAAAATCGTTAGAAAAATCTACCTGAAGCTACAAATCGTGCTTTTTGTTGAAATACATGCAATATTTTGTACCTGAAGTCCATCTTCAGATCGTTAACTCATTATATTGTCGTTGTACACAGTGATACTGTTAGATATGTGCAGGTTGTATGGATTACGGTATGATTCTAACCTAAATAAACATTTGTACAAAAATTGCTTCCTGGTGCAAGTATCAGTTGCACAGGTTTCAGGCACGGAATACTTACAAAATGAAATATATTTGAGAGCTGGTTTCTCAGGATGGGACAGGATAAGGTTAAGATTGTGTATGGGGCTGTAATCAGTTACTCTCGGTTGCACAAAAAATACGTAAACTTTATTTAAAGAAATTAAAATTTTAGAACAATCTCTCAAAAAAACACAACTGACCATATGACGGCTGAAGGCCTTATCACCAAAAATACCACAATTTTGGGGCCAAAGGCCACCAAAAATAACCTCAACAACAAACGGCTGAAGACCTGAATTAGAAGTCAGATGAACAATTCCAAATAACACATATTAAGATAAATACTTCGTTTTAAAACAAGCTGTAACACAGATAAAGCCCTTATTATAAAAGAAGTGAAGTTATTACTTGGCAGAAGGCCACAGACATGTTCAAATCACAAACCGCTGAAGGCCTGAATCAGAAGTCAGAAGAACAATTCCAAGTAGCACATTTAAAATAAATGCCTTGTTTTTAAAACAAGTTTACTTTAAAAAAATTTACTGTAACATGGCTGAAGGCCTTATCACGAAAGAAGTGAAATTATTGCTCGGCTGAAGGCCACGCCAGCAATAATTAGAAAATTACAAATATCCTTAATACAAACATCACAATCTAAGGAATCAGGACAAGCGGTTCTCAGCAGGTGTTCCAAGGGTCGGCCTGGGAAGTTAACTCAAACATAAGGTAAGGTGAGACAGGCAGCCAAGAGTTGTACTCACGTAACAGGATGGACACTCAAACTAGGGGCAGCTTAAGCGCCGACCGACCGACTAACCAATCCGCCTAACGTCCAATCACCAGTACAACGATGGAATATTTTTAGGCAAGGGCGAAGAGACAGACAGCACTACGTCTTCAGAAAACACCCAAGGCCGAAGTAACCATTAGAACCGAGGTAGGCCTCGCCAAAAATTTGCACAGTACATTACAAGAGGCTGTCGAACTACACACCGTGCTGGGCAGCATCAACATGGAGAGGAAACGTACACTGCCCGAAAAGTATGCCGATATCGAGGGCAGGTAACTGGGCGTCAGTAGCCACAAGGCAGAAAATACTGCTGGTTGCATTTCACTAATAAGAATAATACTAAATTCAATGATGAATAACAAATAGAGAAAGATGGCTGCAATATTTCACTGGCTCAAAACACTTCACTCGCTATCGCCAGGCTCAGCGGCCCTGGGAGCAACAACCCGCCAACCAAAGGCGAGATCTCAGAATAGTCGAGGTTCCATTATTAGTTAACTCTTCACTAAACTTAAACGTCTGGGGTTCGGTGCGCAACAAAGTCGTCGCTCTCGCAGCTACCCTCCTCGATCCGGCAGTGGCAACACGCCGCCAGAGGCCCCGGCTTGCCTTCGCACTGCACGGACCTGCCTGCTGCTGCGCCCCAACCAGACTGATGTCCGTTCGGCACTCACCACTCCACCCAACGCGACCCGGAAATACTAGCGGTCGCTCCAAAGATAGTATCACAGTACTTGTATCGATAAGCGCTGCTGCTGCCACTACGGGCAGGCAAGCCAGCAACTTAGTGACGCCACTAAATTGAATAAGAAACGAGATGCCATAACCGCAATGACAAGATGGCAAGCAAAAAACGGCATGAACACGAGCCGCGGATGGCTCAATATTTTTGAGAATTATATGCATTCTCTTACACGGATTAACTCTGAATATTTATATGCACTACAAAAATGTAAACTTGTTAAAGCATAGTTGCATACAGAGGTATTGCTATATTTTTTTGCTCTTAGATGTGAGTGTAGTTAAGACGTTGTGTTCCTGCATTTCAAAGGAATTCATACAAAAGCATAATTATGGCCATACTTGGTAGATTTGCAATATTTACAAAAAAATCTGTAAATTATTGTCTGGTTCTAGTATCAGATGCACAGTTCTGAGGCGGAGATAATTTAAGTCGTAAAACATATTTTTTTAACATAACACATGTTTGCTTACATATGTTAACAGGTTGGATACTAGCGGACACTGCAAGAGAATAGACATGTCAAGGAGTAACTACATAAAAAGATAGCCTGCTGCTACTTGTTCTATTCCTAGGTGTGAGATGTAGTTAAGATTGTGGGTCTCTGTAGATTTGAGGGCCCCCTACACACGAGCGACGAATCGCATCAAGAGGTCGCGTGGTCGCACGGCTGTGGGCAAATCGCAGAGTTTTATTGCTGCCCAAATGCAGTTAGTGCGTAATCCGCTGAATTGCAATTGACTACATTGCTGCGACCCGGTTGTCTAGATATTAGGTATGGTTCTGTATTTTATAGTTTCATTCCACAGTGCCCACGTAGAATAAGAACTTTAAGTTAGAACTCATAGTTATTAACGTAGCACAAACCACTCTGCAAAGTCAAGGCGGGGTTATCAGTTATATAACGAAGAATTAGAAATATAAAAACTCTGGCACCTTCAGATACAGGATTTTGTGCTGTAGTTATGAGTTCATAGTTAAACTCAAGATATACAGAGCTCCATCTGCTGCTTCTGAGTTATTTATAAAACAACTAGACGTGTTATTAAAGCTTCTTTTTACTTATAAACCGAAGGAGGTAGCGTAAAGTGGACAATTTAATTCAAATGTTTAGGACTTAACTATTCTACAGCCAAGCGAAAGTTCTTTGTAATTTCATATAATCCAGCTCTCTCCCTTATACAATTTAGAAGAAGAGTTATGGAAACTAGCAGCGTTGTATTAATAGTATTTTTATACGTACATCGAGATTTCAAAAGTGCTGTGAAGTACTTGCAGTTAAACTAACACGATAGTAAATGAAACAATAATTGACGACTTTCAGAAGTACACTCCTGGAAATGGAAAAAAGAACACATTGACACCGGTGTGTCAGACCCACCATACTTGCTCCGGACACTGCGAGAGGGCTGTACAAGCAATGATCACACGCACGGCACAGCGGACACACCAGGAACCGCGGTGTTGGCCGTCGAATGGCGCTAGCTGCGCAGCATTTGTGCACCGCCGCCGTCAGTGTCAGCCAGTTTGCCGTGGCACACGGAGCTCCATCGCAGTCTTTAACACTGGTAGCATGCCGCGACAGCGTGGACGTGAACCGTATGTGCAGTTGACGGACTTTGAGCGAGGGCGTATAGTGGGCATGCGGGAGGCCGGGTGGACGTACCGCCGAATTGCTCAACACGTGGGGCGTGAGGTCTCCACAGTACATGGATGTTGTCGCCAGTGGTCGGCGGAAGGTGCACGTGCCCGTCGACCTGGGACCGGACCGCAGCGACGCACGGATGCACGCCAAGACCGTAGGATCCTACGCAGTGCCGTAGGGGACCGCACCGCCACTTCCCAGCAAATTAGGGACACTGTTGCTCCTGGGGTATCGGCGAGGACCATTCGCAACCGTCTCCATGAAGCTGGGCTACGGTCCCGCACACCGTTAGGCCGTCTTCCGCTCACGCCCCAACATCGTGCAGCCCGCCTCCAGTGGTGTCGCGACAGGCGTGAATGGAGGGACGAATGGAGACGTGTCGTCTTCAGCGATGAGAGTCGCTTCTGCCTTGGTGCCAATGATGGTCGTATGCGTGTTTGGCGCCGTGCAGGTGAGCGCCACAATCAGGACTGCATACGACCGAGGCACACAGGGCCAACACCCGGCATCATGGTGTGGGGAGCGATCTCCTACACTGGCCGTACACCACTGGTGATCGTCGAGGGGACACTGAATACTGCACGGTACATCCAAACCGTCATCGAACCCATCGTTCTACCATTCCTAGACCGGCAAGGGAACTTGCTGTTCCAACTGGACAATGCACGTCCGCATGTATCCCGTGCCACCCAACGTGCTCTAGAAGGTGTAAGTCAACTACCCTGGCCAGCAAGATCTCCGGATCTGTCCGCCATTGAGCATGTTTGGGACTGGATGAAGCGTCGTCTCACGCGGTCTGCACGTCCAGCACGAACGCTGGTCCAACTGAGGCGCCAGGTGGAAATGGCATGGCAAGCCGTTCCACAGGACTACATCCGGCATCTCTACGATCGTCTCCATGGGAGAATAGCAGCCTGCATTGCTGCGAAAGGTGGATATACACTGTACTAGTGCCGACATTGTGCATGCTCTGTTGCCTGTGTCTATGTGCCTGTGGTTCTGTCAGTGTGATCATGTGATGTATCTGACCCCAGGAATGTGTCAATAAAGTTTCCCCTTCCTGGGACAATGAATTCACGGTGTTCTTATTTCAGTTTCCAGGAGTGTATTTACGAAATACGGGTGAAACAAATGCACGCAACATATTTTCAGGAGGTGGTGCCCATAACTCTTTTATATTTGACAAATGTCATATTATCGCCTTGAGCTGCCGCTAAAATGCTTTACTTACACAAGCAGTGATCGGGTTCATACAAGCATTCACAGTTTCATGTTAAGCGAAATATAAAATTGTTATAGTCGAGTGATAAACCCATGAATTATATATATATATATATATATATATATATATATATATATATATATATATATATATATAGAGAGAGAGAGAGAGAGAGAGAGAGATCAGCCAGAATGTAATGATCATCGATTTAAAACCGTCCAGGCAATAGCATCGTCACCTGGCAAGGATGATCGCTAGTCAGACACACGCGCGGTCAATGTAGTATCAGTGAGAGTACTGTCCGTGTGTAGAATGGAGAACGCTCTTGATCTATCTGTGTTTAACCGACGGCATATTGTGATGATCCGGAGGCTCGACATTTCGGAGACTGCACGGGTTGTCGGGTGTTGGAGGACTGCTGTGGTGTCTTCAACATGTGATGAAACCTAGGTGAAACCACGCCCAGACGTCGTGGGGCTGCGCAGCCATCCCTGCGCAGCCACCCCTCATTACAGATATCGGACGTTGTGGGCTGGGCAGACTGGTAAAACAAGAAAGGCTGCGAATTGTTGCGGAACTAACATCAGACTTCAATGTTGGCTAGAGTGCAAGTGTGTCAGAACACACAGCGCACCGAAACTGCCAACGATGAGCCTCCGCTGCCGACGACCCACGCACGAATGTGCCAATTTTAACCCCACGACATCGGCAATTACTACTGAAATCGGCACTGGACATTCGTGCAGTGGCAGAGCGTTGCACAGTCTGATGAACCCCAACACCTTCAATATGCCAATGGGAGGGTGTGAACCCGTCGCCTTCCAGGGGAACAGCTCCCTCACACTGCACAGCGGGAGGAAGACAAGCTGTCGCCGGCTCCATTACGTTCTTCGAGCATCCATGGGTCCAGTGGAGCTTGTGCGAGGCTCCATGACGACCGAGGAGTATCGTACACAGGTTGCAGATCACGCACACCTCTTCATAATGATCACGTTTCCCGACGTCACTGGCATATTTCAACGAGATAATGCGTCATGTCACAAGGCCAGGAGTGTGATGGAGTGGTTCGAGGAACACAGTGACGAGTTACAGTTGATGTGCTGGCCCCCCAAACCCGCCAGATCTGAACCTGATCGAAAGCACCTGGAATGTGATTGAACGTGGCGTCACAGCTCATCACCCCCCCCCCCCCCCCCCCCTTAGGTGACTTGTGGTGCCCTTTCCCTCCAGCGACTTGCCTAAGCCTCATTGCTCCCACGCCACGACGCGCTGCCACTGTTATCCGCGCCAAAGGTGGACATAACGCCTGATAGCTAGGTGGCCATAATGTTCTGGCTGATCAGTATAAATATACAAACGAGAGAGATAAAGAGAGAGATTCACTGACGCCGCATTTTATATTACCATAAAACAAGAGTGTATAATTCAAAATTTTGTCACCTGACGATAATAATTTTATATTTCGCCTAACATGATGCTGTGGATACTTTTCAGAACCTGATGATAGTCACATGACCCAAACTGGTTGTGGAAATAACGTATTTTAGTAGCAGCTCAAGGTGATAATATCACATTTTTCAAATGTACACAGCACAGTTGGCGTCAATTAAAAATTGTAATATAATGTGTAATATAGACAACAGTACCTAAGAAAGGCGTTTCAAAACAGGTTTAATAAATTATAATTCCAACTACAGTAGAGTCCCGTTAATCCAAACTAAGTGGGACCGGACTTTGCTCGGATTACCGATTTGTTCGGATTAGCCAGAATTACGGTGACGAATTTCTATTACCGATTTGTTCGGATTAGCTGGAATTACGGTGGCGAATTTCTAGAATAAAGTATACCAAGCAGATAAGTAGGTACACCATGGTGACAAATGGGAACAAGTGTGGGAACAATGGCTTACTCCCACTCCCTGCCCTTGATGTTGTGCATTGTTGAGACCTTTGTAGTGTCTGAGGTCAGTGCACCGCCAGTTGGCTCGCAAAGCGCTTGGTTATCTTACTTATCGATCGCTGGCACGCGTAACAGTTGTATCGTATTCGTTCAGGTGTATTGGTGTACGTATTTTCGTCATGAGTAATCGGAAACATACAACGGTAACTCTCAAGGAAAAACTGAATGCTTTGAAGCGGACAGACACTGGTGAGAATGTATCTAAACTGGCAACGGAACTGGGTGTTGGTAAAGCAACAATTTGTGATTGGAAGAAGAACCGAATGAAGCTTAAACAGTCCTGCACAACGTCTTCGGGAAAAAAAACTCTAAATTCTGCAGACTTTGAAACAGTCACAGTACGATAAAGTGGATGAAGCTCTTTCCCTTTGCTTTACGCAGGAAAGAGAAAGGGGAACTCCTTTGAGTGGAACACTGGTTCAGGGGAAGGCTGTTTACCTGAACAAGTGAATGAATAGTGATGAGTCTTTTAGTGCGAGTACGGGTTGGTTGGACAGATTCAAAAACGTCTTGGAATCAGTCAGCTAACAATTACAGGAGAGAAGCTATCTTCTGACTGTGATGCAGCGAAAGAATACTTGAGTGAGTTCGAAAAAATGATAAGAGAGGGAAAGTATTCTCCCTAACAAATTTATAACGCTGACGAGACTGGCCTCAATTTTAGGGCATTGCCAACAAAAAGCCTCGCATCAAAAGCAGAAGACCATGCTCCTGGTTTTAAAATATGCAAAGGTCGTGTGACTGCTGGTAATCACAAGCTGTCTTTAATGCTGATCAGCAAATCTGATAGGCCCTGAGCTTTTAAAAATTGCAACATGAAGTCCCTGCTCGTATATTATCGCAACCAGAAAAAGCATGATTTGATAGTAAGCTGTTCAAAGAATAGTTTCGCGGTTAGTTTGTTCCCTCTGTTCGACGATCTTCTGAGGAAAATCATTTGTTTCCCCGCGCAATCCTTTTGATTGATAACGCGCCATCTCACCCCAGCACTGAGGAATTATGTGATGGAGAAATTGTGGCCAAGTTTTTGCCGCCGAATGTTGCACCACTTCTGCAGCCGATGGACAAGGGAGAACTGCAAACATTAAAACTGGTTTACAGAAAATAATTTTTAACAATGCTGATCCAAGATGACAGCATTCCTGTAGTGGACAAAATAAAAAAGACCAATGTGAAGGATGTTTATTGGGCCGCTGAGGCATGGCAGAATATTTCAGAAAATAGTCTGAGAAAATCGTGGAGAAAACTGTGGACATCTCTTGAATTTCAGGACAACCTAGTTGAAAATGAAGAGGAAAATCTACTACAAATGATACAGACAATCCCTGGATGTGAAGAAGCTAGTGAGACGTAGATGAGTGGATGGCAGCGGATGGAGTATGTGCGAAGAACCTTACTGACGCTGATTTAGTTGCTGCTATGACTCAAGACCAGGGAGAAGTGACTGCTGTGACGGAAGTGACAATGAGCCTGAAAGCGACAAAGGAGAGCTGGTGCCACACAGTGACGCAGCAGAAGCCCTTGACCTCGCGCTACGTTATTTGGAGCAACAGCCCGCTGCTACACCTGCTGATTTGATGTTTATGAGACGGTGGCGCAACTATGCGTCATATAACAGGCTGTCTAAATTACGCCAAAAAACGACGACAGAGTTTTTGTCATCTAAAAAAGAAGGGATAAAATGTCCGCTGTATTTTAGGAAGTTTGACAGCTTTTCTTACATCGCTAATCATTGTTTAAACCTAATGTTTTCTTGCCAGTTTTTCTAATACATGTTTACTGTACTGTGTAAATTAAAATAATGCGTATTTACAGCAGTTTACCGCACAGTTTTCCATACTTAGACTAATATTTTTCTTGCTCGGATTAACCGAACGTTCGGATTATCGGGGTTCGGATTAACGGGACTCTGCTGTACTTTCAAATTTATTTTTTTCAAGTGTCAATGAACAAAGGGAGAAGAAATGTTACCTGTTAAACATAGCACATTATTTTCGTAACAGACCTTCAAAAGAGCGGCGTTTGTACTAATGGGTGAAACTGCTTGGCAAATCGCTCGTGTGTTCCGGATCGAACCCAACAACCCATTGTAGGCTTACTATATTGTCAGTGATACACCGGTCATTTGTAGGATCCTAAGATGTGGTTTACGTGCTGTATGTAGTTATAAATGTTATTTTTGGGATTATTTGGGAAAAATTTAATCAACAGACTTGCTGAAAATCTTGTAGGCATTGAAATCAGTTTTTCTCGTTTAAAACGAGTGTAAAACTATTTTAAGTTGTTGTTACATGTCTAGTTTTGTCCCTTTCTGTTCTGTATGAGGTACAGTCAGGCTGTCTCGAATACCGTTTAGTATGCGTCTCTTCTGAAACATATGGCTAACTAGCACTTAACGTACTTTTAAAGTGACGCGTCTAAAAACATTGGTCTGTTCTTTGTACCCCATTTGAAAATCTCATCTTGCATTTTCTTTATAGATGGTAGGGCAACTGTTGTTTAATAGTTTGTATACCAATGTATTCCGTTACGAATGTGTTCTTTTTAGTGTATGAAGTAAGTTATTACCAAGTTTGTTGTATGTTAACAATGCCCTGAAGCACAACAATTAGTGTTGGCCAGTCCAGGTACTACAAACGAACTTCCTTGTACATTTAATTTAAAAGGTTGCAGTTCACTAGTTTTCAAGAACGAATATGCATACCACCAGGCAATTATCATTATCTTCTGTCGATGGTTCGCGAAAAATTGGTTGGAGAACATGTTTTGCGTAACCAATGCCAAGCACCCAGAGCTGTAGCAATTGTAATATTTACTATTAACAAATTATTACACAAAAATAATCTATCAGTCAATTTTTATACTCAGTCGACAGTATACAACGTTACATTACGCTTGCTGTCACTGTTTTTTGAACAGCATATACTTCACATACAATTGAATTTTCATGCACTGCCCGCGCCACTGTTTTCTTGTGCCGGTCGCAGGAACATACGAGGAAGAACCCGGCAGCAAACTGGGTTCGAACGAGCTACTGATGTCTGTTCAGAGCGGCGTATCTCTGCAGTTACAGTCGCATCACATAAAAAGCAGACGTCGCTGTCTCCCTTAAAAGCGTAATTCAGCAGGGCTCGTAAAGCTGCCCGACGTCAGATAGCCGACCAAGTGCGTTTTAAAATTCCACTTGCTGCCGAGCACGCACTGATAACAGCCGCAGACCGTAAAGAAGATGATTTGTCCGGAATGGCTGGCGCATAAAACTAACGATGCGGCAGGTCGTTTATCAGGTCGCCAGAATCAACGCGCTTGCAGTCACGACACAGCGCGTTTGTCTCTGGACGGCAGGGAATCTTTAAACTAATACGCCAATAACAAGTACACCAAGTTTCTGCGACGTGTAGAAAATCCAAACACTTTCGTTTGTACCTGCACATATAAATAATTTTGTAATCGCATATCGCTGTTGTGTGACGCATTGTGAATCGTACATTTAGCCGCCGAAATGAACAAGTTTTCTTCCATCGTGAAAAATGGCACATTTTCTTCAAGAAACGTCGGCGGTGTTCTCTAGATATAAAGGGTGGTCAGAAAAAGTCTGAAAACCTTGTAAGGCTGTTGCAGGATAATTTGTGCTGAGAAATAGTAGTTACGGAAAAAAATTCGACACGTTGCGCCGTTTCCGAGTTAATTTGGGTTGAAGTTGGTCAATCAGGCCGTTGCGCTCACAAATTCAAGCGGCCCGCCAGATACAATTTTTCTCATAGGGTAGATGATAGCTCACGCGACTGCTCGCATTTTCACTGGGTTTAGATCGTAGTTACCATCCCATGTACAATTTCTGTATCGCTCTCTTGTTCGGTGTTAGGGATACAAATGAAGAACAGTTCTATATTTCCATCCTTCTGATTGGACGTTTGAGGGACTTCGGCCTTTCACTTATGTAATAAAGTGGAACACCTACACCCACCCCTATTATGTTGTTTATTATATGGCTACCAGTTTCGTTGCTCCATTACACCATCTTCTGGCATTAACTGACGCTGAGGGGGTTAACTTCAATCGTATACACGATTCACCAGTGGCCAACATCTAGGAACTGCTTTTCGCAGATTACCTGCAACAACGATCTTGCGTCTCCAACCATCAGCTTATCAGCCGAACTACTCAGTTGGTAGTTGATGGCTGGAGGCACAACATGGTTATTACAGGTAGTCTGCCAAAAGCAGTTCAAAATAGTTCAAATGGCTCTGAGCACTATGGGACTTAACATCTGAGGTCATCAGTTCCCTAGAACTTAGAACTACTTAAACCTAACTCACCTAAGGACATCATACACATCCATGCCCGAGGCAGGATTCGAACCTGCGACCATAGCGGTCGCGCGGTGCCGGACTGAAACGCCTAGAACCGCTCGGTCACCGCGGCCGGCAAAAGCAGTTCATAGACGTTGGCCACTTGTGATCGTGTATACGGTTGGAGATAACCCTTTCAGGCCAGAAGGTGGTGTAATGAAGCACCGAAATTCGTAGCCATATAGTGAGTAACATCGTAAGGTCTGCTGTAGGTGTTCCTTTTTATTACATAAACGTAGAACACGTTTGGCGACACCGTCTCTGGCGGACCGTTGGAATCTTCGGGCGCAACGACCTGACCGGCTAACGTTAATGCTAATTAACTCGAAAACGGCCCCACCTATCGATTTTTTTTTAACAGTTACTTCTCAGCACCAACTATCCTGCAACACCCATAAAAGCTTTCCATACTCTTTCTGACCACCATGTATATGCTGACTGTAGGTGGCTCTGATGTTTGCGTCTTCATTTTGGTGTATTGATTCAGTAGCGTGAAAAGCAACTCAATTGCAAAAGACTACAAGATGTCGTCTCCCTCGCAAAATACGAGCAGAGGGAGGGTACATAGACTAACATTAGCTCTTCACTCAGATTATTTACTCATCTGTTTATTTTACAGTCTATCAAGTTGTAATCTTAAACTTCACATTACAGAATTTCTCGAACGCTGTGTACTCTGCCTGGTCTTGCGTATCCCTCTAACCCTCCCCAGTCGAATCCTATACGAAGTGGTCCTTCTGCTCCCTCGTACTTAACACTTTCGGGTTTCATACATTTCTCTCGAACTTGGCACCACTAGCTTATACCAGCATGTCCCTACAGCCTCAAACATACACATTCTCTGTATCCTATTCCAACGTAACGGCAGTCATCTACCCTTACCCGCCTACGATATCCACCCAGAGACATACTCGTACTTCCTCTTTCGACATAATACTCTTTTCCCGCCTGACGTCACCGCTTCCCAATTCTCTTCAGTCTTCTCTCTCTTTGTTACATTCTGACATGCAGTTCTCATGCTAATCCTTTGTGAGACTCATCGCTGCAAAACATTCTCTCTCAGAAACCCTTTCACTTTCATCTTTCAAAATCTTCAAGGAAGTTATCACAATTATAATTCCATAATTTTACTATCTATGGTTAGAATGGAGTGTTATTGACCTCGTAACAGTTCACGATGGCGATGGAGGATGGTAGACAGGGAGCAGGAGTGAAGGACCAGTTCCTCAGCCGCCGTGTGTAAATTTTATGCCTTTAACTTGTGTTTGTTTTATTGTTTCTAGTTTGTCGTTTTTGGCTGGATTTTATTCAAGTGATTTAATTCTTTAGATGAAGCTCCGTCTTGAAGTGACAAATATGATCTTGTTACCATTAATTATTTCTAATAAAACGTTATCATGCACCCGTGATCTCAAGATATTCTTTTTTATTATTTATTTATTTATTACCAAATTATAGACCTGTCCCTGACGTTTTAAAACAGGTCGTAGGTCTTACAATTTTCGTTTTTCATATTTTTACAGTTTTCTTTTATTTTGTTTTATCTACAACATTAACAAAGAATAATACTTTTAAAAATAACATCAATTTAAGGTTGAAATATAAATAAAATTCTGTTGTTTTTTAAGAAGAATATTAAAAGATGATAGGATAGAGGAGAGATTTGTTAGTACCATTACAGAATGTGACTGACGGTGAATACCTCGGAATGGTTTCTTCGGCCGGCCGGTGTGGTCGTGCGGTTCTAGCCGCTTCAGTCTGGAACCGCGTGACCGCTATGGTCGCAGGTTCAAATCCTACCTCTGGCATGGATGTGTATGATGTCCTTAGGTGAGTTAGGTTTAAGTCGTTCTAAGTTCTAGGGGACTGATGATCTTAGAAGTTAAGTCCCATAGTGCCACACAAATGGTTATTAGTCGAGAAATAGTATTCCTTACCCTATTTATTACTAATGCTATGTATTAACTTTACGTGCCCACCGGCGTACAGCATTTGGTGATTTACTGGTCTCGGGGTAGCGTTTCTGATTCATAATCTAAACGTCTTCGGTCCCGGGTTCGGATCCCGCCGCTGCTTAAATTTTGATTAATAATCAGCATTAGTGGCCGAAGACTTCCGTCATAAGATGTCACCCTCATTCTGCCAACAGCCTTGTCAAAGAGGGCAGAGGAGCGGACAGAGGTTCAGGGCACTCTCTTGTCCTAGGGGTGGGAAACTGCCCCTAAAGGCGGAAGAATCAGCAATGATCAACGGCATGAGGATGCAGAAGGCAATGGAAGCCACTCATTAAAGACACGTAACGTGTATCCACAGGACATGTGGCCTGTAAATGAAGAAGTGTCGTGATGATATCTCCATTGGCGAAAGATTCCGGACTAGTCCCCTCTTCGGATGTCCGGGAGGGGACTGCCAAGGGGGAGGTTACCATGAGAAAAACATTGAATAATCAACGGAAGGATAACATTCTACGAGTCGGGGCATGGAATGTCAAAAGCTTGAACGTGGTAGGGAAACTAGAAAATCTGAAAAGGGAAATGCAAAGGCTCAATCTAGAGTAGGGGTTAGTGAAGTGAAGTGGAAAGAAGACAAGGATTTCTGGTCAGATGAGTATAGGGTAGTATCAATAGCAGCAGAAAATTGTGTAACAGGAGTAGGATTCATTATGAATAGAAAGGTAGGGCAGAGAGTGTGTTTCTGTGAACAGTTCAGTGACAGCGTCGTTCTTATCAGAATCGACAGCAAAACCAACACCGACAACGATAGTTCAGGTATACCTGCCGACGTCGCAAGCTGAAGATGAAGAGATAGAGAAAGTGTATGAGGATATTGAAATGGTAATACAGTATTTTAAGGGGGATGAAAATCTAATCGTCATGGGGGACTGGACTGGGTGTGTTACTGTGAACAGTTCAGTGACCGGGCTGTTCTAATCAGAATCGACAGCAGACCAACACCGACAACGATAGTTCAGGTATTCATGCCGACGTCGCAAGCTGAAGATGAAGAGATAGAGAAAGTGTATGAGGATATTGAAATGGTAATACAGTATGTTAAGGGGGATGAAAATCTAATCGTCATGGGGGACTGGACTGGGTGTGTTACTGTGAACAGTTCAGTGACCGGGTTGTTCTAATCAGAATCGACAGCAGACCAACACCGACAACGATAGTTCAGGTATACATGCCGACGTCGCAAGCTGAAGATGAAGAGATAGAGAAAGTGTATGAGGATATTGAAATGGTAATACAGTATGTTAAGGGGGATGAAAATCTAATCGTCATGGGGGACTGGACTGGGTGTGTTACTGTGAACAGTTCAGTGACCGGGTTGTTCTAATCAGAATCGACAGCAGACCAACACCGACAACGATAGTTCAGGTATTCATGCCGACGTCGCAAGCTGAAGATGAAGAGATAGAGAAAGTGTATGAGGATATTGAAATGGTAATACAGTATGTTAAGGGGGATGAAAATCTAATCGTCATGGGAGACTGGACTGGGTGTGTTACTGTGAACAGTTCAGTGACCGGGTTGTTCTAATCAGAATCGACAGCAGACAAACACCGACAACGATAGTTCAGGTATTCATGCCGACGTCGCAAGCTGAAGATGAAGAGATAGAGAAAGTGTATGAGGATATTGAAAGGGTAATACAGTATGTTAAGGGGGATGAAAATCTAATCGTCATGGGGGACTGGATGCAGTTGTAATGGAAGGAGTAGAAGAAAAGGTTACAGGAGAATATGGGTTTGGGACGAGGAATGAGAGAGGAGAAAGACTAATTGAGTTCTGTAACATGTTTCAGCTAGTAATAGCTCTATTATCACAGGAACTGGATCATCTTAAAGCTTTCTTCAAACTCAACGGATATAACGATCATCAAATTAATCGTGCTTTTTCAGTTTGGACCATCAAGTGAAGCAGCGCCGCATACTAGTAAATCAGATGCTTTTCTACCCTTTGCTGGAAGCATTTCTTCAAAAATTTCTAGAATTCTCAGGAAATATGATATTAAAAGTGTTCTTCTGCCTTTGGCCAAGACTAGAGCCCTGTTTGGGTCTGTTAACGATCATTTGGGATTGAGAAAGCCTGGAGATTATAAAATTCCCTGTCATTGTGGAAAGGGCTATATTGGACGTACTACTCACACTGTTCATGGCCGATGTGTGGAACATCAGCGTCACATACGCTGAAAAATCTGCCGTCGCCGAACATTGTCTCAATGAAGGGCATAACATGTCGTTTAAAGAGAAGGAATTTATTGTTCCGGCTTCTCGTTACTGGGATTGTGTGTTCAAGGAATCCATCGAAATACGATTATCTGATGACATTATTAATAGAGGTAAAGGTTTTCCTTTAAGCAAGACATGGAACACTATTTTATCTGATGAAATGTAAATGTCGTGTGGCTAGGGCCTCCCGTCGGGTACACCGTTCGTCGGGTACAAGTCTTTCGATTTGACGCCACTTCGGCGACTTGCGCGTCGATAGGGATGAAATGATGATGATTAGAACAACACAACACCCAGTCCCTGAGCGGAGAAAATCTCCGACCCAGCCGGGAATCGAACCCGGGCCCTAAGGATTGACATTCTGTCGCGCTAACCACTCAGCAACCGGGAGCGGACATTTTACCTGACATAAAACAACAACTACATTTTAATCTGCGATTTATCACTTTCGCCAGTTTCTGCCGCCGACGGCGCTGCAATTCTTCACTTCGCAAGGGACAGCTCTTCCGCTTCTCGAGCTGGCCCAGTGGCCAGGACCGGGGGTGTAAAGAAGCCGCCGTTCCTGATGTTCATTCAGTTCTGGCGTGACTGTGTACTCAGCGATTGCACCTGAAGATGACGTCCAGATGGATCGCCGAAATATCGTGTAGTGAAAAAGCACTCCGACTTCAGGCCACGAGTGGCCTACCGGGACTGTTGTAACTGCGACCAGGACGGTCGCGGGGTAGCAAGGACGGAAGGCGCGGCGGGACCCGCGGAGAGGCCCGCGAACAACAACACAACGGAGGAGGACGGACACGACCAACGTAGGACGGAACGAATGCAACAAGACCGAACAACAGAGTCACAAGGAAACAAACTCGTACACGAACCAGGAAGTAAGCAGTCTAGCGAAAAGCGAGGTGTAAACCGACGTAAGCGAGATCAGACTGACTGGCTGAGCGAGAGGCCGGCGTTTAGGTACGCTATCGGGGGCGCCGCTATTGGCCGCTGGGACCACGTGTTCCACTGTGGCGCCCCCACATTAAAATCGGGCCAGGAGGCGCGCGCCGCCACGGCTTCAGGCGCGATGGTGCAGAGACCTCTACGGGTCTTCGACGTCCATGACGTCTGGCGCGGATTCAAATTCCACGGCGCGCGGTACCAGAGGAAGCATCCGACCGCTATGTCATAGAGGATGCGGACAGGAGGGGCGTGGGGTCAGCACACCACTCTCCCGGTCGTCATGATGGTATTGTTGACCGAAGCCGCAACTATTCGGTCGAGTAGCTCCTCAATTGGCATCACGAAAAATTGCAACAGCGCATGGCGGCCTGGATGGTTACCCATCCAAGTGCCGACCACGCCCGACAGCGCTTAACTTTGGTGATCTTACGGGAACCGGTGTATCCACTGCGGCAAGGCCGTTGCCCAATATCGTGTAGTGAAGACGATCATATCCGGCAGCATACCCGGGAAGAGCATAAACAACATGTTTTTTTTTAGCAGAATTCATACAGTTATAGTAGTCACTGCCCAAGTGGCGCACGTTGCCCCGGGCGACGTTGCTTGCTTGGTTCAGCAAGCGGTGGAAGGGGAGGGCCACAGGCAGAAAGACGCCAGGCCGGGTAGCCGGCCACGGGAGAAGCGGAGACAGTGCCTAGGCATCGCGGTGCCGCGTCGGAGCTGGCGAGCACAAACGAGTAGTGGTACCAAACTGCAGTGTGGACAAGACACCGCCGTTAGGCACAGATGCAGCGACCAGCCAGAGACTGTAGTGGACGCAGAATCCGAGTGCAGACTGCAAACCGAGATTCCCTGGAATGCGTCTCAAAGAGTTGACAGCCAGCAGTTGGCCCCCATTGCGAGACACAAGTTCATCTCCAGGCAGCAACAACACTAGACGCAGCCTATAGACCGTGGCCAGTCAGGCTAGTGTCGTAGTATGGGTCGGCAGCTGGTGTGGAGTACCTGTTGGTGTTGGCTGCGGTAAGCGATGGGTATTGCATGGCTGGGGCGGGTAGCATTTATGGGCATTCAATCCAGCTCTTTTATGAGAGGATGTCACTTTTGGGCACTACGGAAATGAGTCTGCACGTGGCCCTGCATCAGCTCGGTCCTTGCAGAAAGCTGCGTCGACAATATTCCACCCACGGTAGCAGGTGACACGGCTCTGTGTATGGTGACAAAGTTCGCTCTGATTTCAGGATAGAGGCTTCCACCACGACAGCTCAGTACCTAGAAGCCTCCACAGTGGAATGTGATAGGCAGCCTTCCAGTGAACTTGTAGTTAGAGGTACCAAAGCAGTGGCGTAACATTCCTGCCGTCTTTAGACGGTCCAGTCCCCTGCATCACAGACTTGTATTACATCTGCAAATCACATAACATTACATTTTTATTTTTGCATTTTTGTTCACTTCTCACTCCAATTGTTCGTACATGAACACAATCCAATTTATGATGTTCAGTGGCTGGTGTACTTAAAATTTATTTGTTAAGGGTGACCCATTTGGTCGGTAAATGGTGTGTGCCGTATAAAGCGGGGGAGTAGAATTTTGATGGCCTGTCAAGATAGCGTGCTGCCGGATGGCGGGCCCCCGCGCACATTTTAGGTGCGAGAGCTGCTGGAGCCGAGGCGGGAGGGAAGGTAGAGAGTATGGAGTCAGTTGGTGGACAGCCAAAAACACTAAGCCTTCTAGTCTTGTCAGAGCTGGTGCACCGAGGAGCTAAGATTGGGTTTAAAAAAATGGTTCAAATGGCTCTGAGCACTGTGGGACTTAACATCTGAGGTCATCAGTCCCCTAGACTTTGAACTACTTAAACCTAACTAAACTAAGGACATCACACAGATCCATGCCCGAGGCAGGATTCTAACCTGCGACCGTAGCGGTCGCGCGGTTCCAGACTGAAGCGCATAGAACCGCTCGGCCACACCGGCCGGCCAAAGATTGGGACTTCACTACTGGTCAGCGTGGTGCTGGACCATAGTATGGACACAACAAGCCAGGGCGAGAGGATGTCTGTCCCAGAGGAGACGCAGGCAGGGGCTTAAGGGTTACAAGAGGAGCACTACAGTGACAGACAGTAGTATTTTGTTCGATTGAGCGATGGAAGTTAGTGTAGAATGAAGGCAACAATCTGTGCACCGAGTGTACCGAATTGTCAGCCATATTTCAGGCAGACAATGCGTACAGTGCAGTGCATTGAGATTACTGTGGTTGCCGACACACTGGGACTGTTGTTGTTTTCTCAAAGCGAGGACGGTATTGATCTTGTTATTATTACGCTGTGACAGTACCCATACTTCCTCTTTCAATGTAATACTCCTTTCCCGCTGGATGTCAGGACTCTCCTTCTGCTCAGTCTTCTCTCTCTCTCTGTCTCTCTCTCTCTGTCTCTCTCTCTTTCTTTCTAGCATTTTGATTTGCAGCTCTCATCCTAATCCTTTGTAACCCTCATCTTTGAAAAACATTATAACCGAAATTGTATGTGCCATTGCGCAGAGAAATTTAATAGCTAAATTTGCGTAGGTAGCGTTTTACTGGGTTGTTAGTAGTGTTGCTTTAGTGAGAACATTAGCTGCTGATGGGAGTGATTAATAAATACAGATTTAGTTCGAGCGTAAATATAAGAAAGCCCAACTAAACTGGAGGGCTGTTTTTGAGATTTATTGTTTGTACTAGCGCTTTTGTGTGGAAGTTGTCTTCACTATATGTGAAGGTAGTATCTGTTCCCGAAAGAACAGACACCATTGATGACCGTGCAGCTTCTCTAGAATGAAATAATTAAATCTATACCCTAGCTGCAAACAGGCTTTAATATACATCGTCGCGGGCATGCTGAAAATGTGTGTTCCGACCAGTAGTCGAACCCGGGATCTCCTGCTTACCTGCACACGCCCTATCCATCTGAGCCACCGAGGGCACAGAGGATAGTGAGCCTGCAGGGACTTATCCTTTGCACGCTCCCCCTGAGACCCACATTCCCAACAAGTCCTCACTACTACATTCGTAGTGCACCTAATAGATGTTTCCCCATCACACTCATTATTCGTGGCAGATTAATCTACCAAGTCCCGTACGAGTTGGGGTATAGCGCGTCCGTTCGCACAAGAAGGTCAATGGCCAGGCAGCCATATTTAATCTAATGTGAAGGTAGTATCTGTTCCCGAAAGATCAGATGCCATTGATGACCGTACAGCTTCTCTAGAACGAAATGATAATTAAATCGACAGCCTAGCTGCAAACAAGCGTTGATATACATCATTGGGGACATGTTGAAAATGTGTGCCCCGACCGGGACTCGAATCCGGGATCTCCTTCTTACATGGCAGACGGTCTATCCATTTGAGCCACCGAGGGCACAGAGAATAGCGCGCGTGCAGGGACTTGGCAAACATCTGTTAGGCGCACTACGAATGTAGTGGTGTGGACATGTTGGGAATGTGGGTCTCACGCGGAGCGTGCAAGGGATAGTCCCTGCAAGCGCACTACCCTCTGTGCCCTCGGTGGCTCAGGTGGATAGAGCGTCTGCCATGGAAGTGGGAGATCCGGACTTCGAGTCCCGCACGTGGCACACATTTTTAACATGTCCCCAATGAAACTGTTTTAATTTGTTGTTGTATTTTCGAGCAAAAGACCTCATATTGTGAACTCCTATGTTGTTTTTGTCGTCCCAATTTTAATATTGCCGCGGTGGTGTCTAATTTAATTTTTTTATCATTGTGTTGAAGAAAGTATACTTTTTGTGTCGCTTTTATGCCCTGCCTTCAGGTACTATAATTGTGGCACATTTAAGTTTCAGTTATGTTAATATTTTGTCAATTTGTCATAAGGGTATTTTTGTTAATAATAAAATTGTTTCTCAAAATAAGACCGTTCCGGCACAACCCCTGCCTGAATCCCATTCAACTTAAACCTTACAGATGTACAGAGAATTCAAGATGTTGGGTCGTTTTCTGTCGTTTCTATATCTACATCTATACAGATACTCCGTAAGCCACCGTACGATGCGTGGCGGGGTTACCTTGTACCGCTATATGTCATTTCGCCTCTGATGCAGTCGCAAATAGAGCGACTGTCTGTCCATCCGCACGAAGCAATTTGAAACGAGACTCGTCCGACCAGGCAACATGTTTCCAGTCATCAACAGTCCAATGTCGGAGTTGACGCGGCCAGGCGAGGCGTAAAGCTTTCTGTCGTCCAGTCATCAACGGAACGCGAGTGCGCCTTCGGCACCATAAGCCCATATCCATGACGTTTCGCTGAATGGTTCTCACGCTCACACTTGTTGATGGCGCAGCACTGAAATCTACAGCAATTTGCGGAAGAGTTGCACTTCTGTCACGTTGAAAGAATCTCTTCAGTCGTCTTTGGTCCCATTCTTACGAGATCCTTTCCGGACGCAGCGATGTCGGAGATTTAATGTTTTAAGGATTCCTGATATTCACTGTACCCTCGTGGAATGATAGTAAGGGAAAATCCCCACTTCATCGCTACCTTGGAGATGTTGTGTCCCATCACTCGTGTGCCGACTGTAACACCACGTTTAAACTCACCTATATTTTGGTAAGTTGCCATTGTAGCAGCAGTAACCGATCTAACAACTGTGGCACACACTTGTTGCCTTATATAGGCGTCGCCGACCGCAGCTCCGTACTCTGCCTGTTTACATACACTACTGGCCATTAAAATTGCTACACCAAGAAGAAATGCATTCATTAGACAAATACACTCCTGGAAATGGAAAAAAGAACACATTGACACCGGTGTGTCAGACCCACCATACTTGCTCCGGACACTGCGAGAGGGCTGTACAAGCAATGATCACACGCACGGCACAGCGGACACACCAGGAACCGCGGTGTTGGCCGTCGAATGGCGCTAGCTGCGCAGCATTTGTGCACCGCCGCCGTCAGTGTCAGCCAGTTTGCCGTGGCATACGGAGCTCCATCGCAGTCTTTAACACTGGTAGCATGCCGCGACAGCGTGGACGTGAACCGTATGTGCAGTTGACGGACTTTGAGCGAGGGCGTATAGTGGGCATGCGGGAGGCCGGGTGGACGTACCGCCGAATTGCTCAACACGTGGGGCGTGAGGTCTCCACAGTACATCGATGTTGTCGCCAGTGGTCGGCGGAAAGTGCACGTGCCCGTCGACCTGGGACCGGACCGCAGCGACGCACGGATGCACGCCAAGACCGTAGGATCCTACGCAGTGCCGTAGGGGACCGCACCGCCACTTCCCAGCAAATTAGGGACACTGTTGCTCCTGGGGTATCGGCGAGGACCATTCGCAACCGTCTCCATGAAGCTGGGCTACGGTCCCGCACACCGTTAGGCCGTCTTCCGCTCACGCCCCAACATCGTGCAGCCCGCCTCCAGTGGTGTCGCGACAGGCGTGAATGAAGGGGCGAATGGAGACGTGTCGTCTTCAGCGATGAGAGTCGCTTCTGCCTTGGTGCCAATGATGGTCGTATGCGTGTTTGGCGCCGTGCAGGTGAGCGCCACAATCAGGACTGCATACGACCGAGGCACACAGGGCCAACACCCGGCATCATGGTGTGGGGAGCGATCTCCTACACTGGCCGTACACCACTGGTGATCGTCGAGGGGACACTGAATAGTGCACGGTACATCGAAACCGTCATCGAACCCATCGTTCTACCATTCCTAGACCGGCAAGGGAACTTGCTGTTCCAACAGGACAATGCACGTCCGCATGTATCCCGTGCCACCCAACGTGCTCTAGAAGGTGTAAGTCAACTACCCTGGCCAGCAAGATCTCCGGATCTGTCCCCCATTGAGCATGTTTGGGACTGGATGAAGCGTCGTCTCACGCGGTCTGCACGTCCAGCACGAACGCTGGTCCAACTGAGGCGTCAGGTGGAAATGGCATGGCAAGCCGTTCCACAGGACTACATCCAGCATCTCTACGATCGTCTCCATGGGAGAATAGCAGCCTGCATTGCTGCGAAAGGTGGATATACACTGTACTAGTGCCGACATTGTGCATGCTCTGTTGCCTGTGTCTATGTGCCTGTGGTTCTGTCAGTGTGATCATGTGATGTATCTGACCCCAGGAATGTGTCAATAAAGTTTCCCCTTCCTGGGACAATGAATTCACGGTGTTCTTATTTCAATTTCCAGGAGTATATATTATACTAGAACTGACATGTGATTACATTTTCACGCAATTTGGGTGCATAGATTCTGAGAAATCAGTACCCAGAACAACCACCTCTGGTCGTAAAGGCCTTGATACGCCTGGGCATTGAGTCAAACAGAGCTTGGATGGCGTGTACAGGTACAGCTGCCCATACAGCTTCAACACGATACCACAGTTAATCAAGAGTAGTGACTGGCGTATTGTGACGAGCCAGTTGCTCGGCCACCATTGACCAGACGTTTTCAGTTGGTGACAGATCTGGAGAATGTGCTGGTCAGGGCAGCAATCGACCATTTTCTGTATCCAGAAAGGGCCGTACAGGACCTGCTACATGCAGTCGTGCATTATCCTGCTGAAATGTAAGGTTTCGCAGGGATCGAATGAAGGGTAGACCCACGGGTCGTAACACATCCGAAATGTAACATCCACTGTTCAAAGTGTCGTCTATGCGAACAAGAGGTGACCGAGACGTGTAACCAATGGCACCCCATACCATTACGCCGGGTGATACGCCAGTATGGCCAAGACGAATACACGCTTCCAATGTGCGTTCACCGCGATGTCGCCAAACACGGATGCGACCATCATGATGCTGTAAACAGAACCTGCATTCATCAGAAAAAAATGACGTTTTGCCATTCGTGCACCCAGGTTCGTCGTCGAGAACACCATCGTAGGCGCTCCTGTCTGTGATGCAGCGTCAAGGGTAAACGCAGCCATGGACTCCGAGCTGATAGTTCATGCTGCTGCAAACGTCGTCGATCTGTTCGTGCAGATGGTTGTTGTCTTGCAAACGTCCTCACCTGTTGACTCAGGGATCGAGACGTGGCTGCACGATCCTTTACAGCCATTCGGATAAGATGCCTTTCATCTCGACTCACAGTGATACTAGGCCGTATTACCCTCCTGAACCCACCGATTCCATATTCTGCTAACAGTCATTGGATCTCGACCAACGCGAGCAGCAATGTCGCCATACGATAAACCGCAATCGCGATAGGCTACAATCGGACCTTTATCAAAGTCGGGAACGTGATGGTACGTATTTCTCCTCCTTACACGACGTATCACAACAACGTTTCAGCAGGCAACGCCGGTCAACTGCTGTTTGTGTATGAGAAATCGGTTGGAAACTTTCCTCATGTCAGCACGTTTTAGGTGTCGCCACCGGCGCCAACCTTGTGTGAATGCTCTGAAAAGCTAATCATTTGCATATCACAGCATCTTCTTCCTGTCGGTTAAATTTCGCGTCTGTAGCACGTCATCATCGTGGTGTAGCAATTGTAATGGCCAGTAGTGTATGTTTGTATTTGAGTACGCATGCCTGTAGCAGTTTATTTGGCGCTTTAGTGTATCTTGGCGGGAGTACATTCGGTCGGCAGTCTGATTCAAATGCCACTTCTCTAAATTTTCTCAGTTGTGTTTCCCGAAAAGAAAGCCGCCTGCCCTCCAGAAATTCACATCTGCGTTCCTGTAGCATCTCCGTAACAATTAAGTTTTGTTCGAACGTGCCGGTAACAAATCTCGCAGCCCTTCTCTGAATTGCTTCGATGTCTTCCTTCAATCCGATCTGGTACGGATCCCAAGCACTCGAGCAGTACTCAAGAAAAGGTCGCACCAGCGTCCTATGTGCGGTCTGCTTTATAGGTCAACCACTCTTTCCTAAAATCATCCTAACAAACAGAAGACGATCGTTTCTACCCTACCACAGTTCTCACATGCTCTTTCCACCTCATATCGCTTTACAACGTTACGCCCAGATATTTAAACGACTTGACTGTGTCAAACTGGACACTAATAATACTGTATCTGTTCTTCCTACTATGGTGTAACAATGTATACAAAATTCTAATTTGGGTGCGAAGAATTGATATTGTGATGAACGGAATATACTGATTGCGAGAATTGGACGTTACGTGCTGCGAACACATCTCTGTGTCTTACCGAATCAAAGATTTGTTTTATGGACTCTTGGTGAAGAAAATGGAGAGATCGGACGTGTGAGAGGAGGAGAGGGATTGTATTGTTGTGAGACGCCATTACAGTATATAGTAAATTTTTTAATAGTTTTTGGAACAAAATAAAATCCAG